>NC_140167.1:85520720-85538220 GCF_963971535.1 Notolepis coatsorum
AGAGAGAGAGAGAGAGAGAGAGAGAGAGAGAGAAGCCTTATCCATGAGATAGTTTGTCCATTCGACCTGTATATGGAACCGACTGACCCAGGATCAGCCCCTTGTTTGATCTCTGCTGTAATGGGTATCCAGTCAGCGTGGTCAAAGAAGGTAACATTATCAAGTCAAGTGTCCTTTATTAATCCTTTTGGGGAGATTGTGCATATGGGACAGGGGAGGGGAGGTACAGGCAGGAAAATAGATAATAGTAGTAATAATAATAGAGTAGAACATATTAATAGTAGTAGAATGGCAGTATATTGTATAGATAATAGAAGAAATAGTAATAATAATAGAGTAGACCATATTAATAGTAGTAGAATAGCAGTATATTGTATAGATAATAGTAGAAATAGTAATAATAATAATAGGTAGAACATAATACTAGTAGTAAAATGGCAGTATATTATGTAGAAAATAGTAGAATTAGTAATAATAATACAGTAGAATATATGAATAGTAGTGGAATGGCCAGTATATTCTATAGATAATAGAACAAATAGTAATAATAATAGAGTAGAACATATTAATTAATAGTAGTGAATGGCAGTATATTCTATAAATAATAGTAGAAATAGTAATAATAATAGAATAGAACATAATTATAGGAGTATAATGGTAGTATATTCTATTGGTAATAGTATACATGGTATATATAGTAGTAGTAGTAGTAGTAAGCAGACTGCGACATCCTGAGTCCATGCAGTGTTTAGTAATTAAGAGTCCGTTAACTATACTCACTTGGGGCACCCATGAAGGTGAAGCGGCTAACAGAATGCTGTTGTAGCCGAGTGGATTTGAACCTGGGACCATAGGATCCACAGGCGGCCGCTCTGACCAGCTGAGTTGAACCTGGGACCATAGGATCCACAGGCGGCTGCTCTGACCGGCTGAGTTGAACCTGGGACCATAGGATCCATAGGCGGCTGCTCTAACCAGCTGAGTTGGAGGGACCATAGGATCCACAGTTGATGGGTCAGACCCGTTAGCAGCTGCTGGTTGACTGCGACTGACTCATCTGTAGTTTACACAATTTATGTTATCAACGTTAGCAACATTATCAATGGTAAATAATTTACCTTAAATGCACTGCATTTATGTAGCACTGAACCTTTGGATTACCAGACAACCGCTCTACGTCCTGAGCCATGTTGAACATTGGTTTCGTTAATGAGGCAGAGTGCTAGTTTGGTTACAATGTAAATGTCATTCTAGAAGATTATGTCTTGCCTGAGATTGTAATGTTAGCCTCGCTGAAGCAGGCAGTCTGTGTTCCACTAGTGACAACAAGCAGTCTGTGTTCCACTAGTGACAACACGCAGTCAGTCTGTGTTCCACTAGTGACAACAAGCAGTCTGTGTTCCACTAGTGACAACAAGCAGTCTGTGTTCCACTAGTGACAACAAGCAGTCTGTGTTCCACTAGTGACAACAAGCAGTCTGTGTTCCACTAGTGACAACAAGCAGTCTGTGTTCCACTAGTGACAACAAGCAGTCTGTGTTCCACTAGTGACAACAAGCAGTCTGTGTTCCACTAGTGACAACAAGCAGTCTGTGTTCCACTAGTGACAACAAGCAGTCTGTGTTCCACTAGTGACAACAAGCAGTCTGTGTTCCACTAGTGACAACAAGCAGGCAGTCTGTGTTCCACTAGTGACAACAAGCAGTCAGTCTGTGTTCCACTAGTGACAACAAACAGTCTGTGTTCCACTAGTGACAATAAGCAGTCTGTGTTCCACTAGTGACAACAAGCAGTCTGTGTTCCACTAGTGACAACAAGCAGTCTGTGTTCCACTAGTGACAACAAGCAGTCTGTGTTCCACTAGTGACAACAAACAGTCTGTGTTCCACTAGTGACAACAAACAGTCTGTGTTCCACTAGTGACAACAAGCAGTCTGTGTTCCACTAGTGACAATAAGCAGTCTGTGTTCCACTAGTGACAACAAGCAGTCTGTGTTCCACTAGTGACAACAAGCAGTCAGTCTGTGTTCCACTAGTGACAACAAGCAGTCTGTGTTCCACTAGTGACAACAAGCAGTCTGTGTTCCACTAGTGACAACAAGCAGTCTGTGTTCCACTAGTGACAACAAGCAGTCTGTGTTCCACTAGTGACAACAAGCAGTCAGTCTGTGTTCCACTAGTGACAACAAGCAGTCTGTGTTCCACTAGTGACAACAAGCAGGCAGTCTGTGTTCCACTAGTGACAACAAGCAGTCAGTCTGTGTTCCACTAGTGACAACAAGCAGTCTGTGTTCCACTAGTGACAACAAGCAGTCTGTGTTCCACTAGTGACAACAAGCAGTCTGTGTTCCACTAGTGACAACAAGCAGTCTGTGTTCCACTAGTGACAACAAGCAGTCAGTCTGTGTTCCACTAGTGACAACAAGCAGTCTGTGTTCCACTAGTGACAACAAGCAGTCTGTGTTCCACTAGTGACAACAAACAGTCTGTGTTCCACTAGTGACAACAAGCAGTCAGTCTGTGTTCCACTAGTGACAACAAGCAGTCTGTGTTCCACTAGTGACAACAAGCAGTCAGTCTGTGTTCCACTAGTGACAACAAGCAGTCTGTGTTCCACTAGTGACAACAAGCAGTCTGTGTTCCACTAGTGACAACAAGCAGTCTGTGTTCCATTAGTGACAACAAACAGTCTGTGTTCCACTAGTGACAACAAGCAGTCTGTGTTCCACTAGTGACAACAAGCAGTCTGTGTTCCACTAGTGACAACAAGCAGTCTGTGTTCCACTAGTGACAACAAGCAGTCTGTGTTCCACTAGTGACAACAAGCAGTCTGTGTTCCACTAGTGACAACAAGCAGTCTGTGTTCCACTAGTGACAACAAGCAGTCTGTGTTCCACTAGTGACAACAAGCAGTCTGTGTTCCACTAGTGACAACAAGCAGTCTGTGTTCCACTAGTGACAACAAACAGTCTGTGTTCCACTAGTGACAACAAGCAGTCAGTCTGTGTTCCACTAGTGACAACAAACAGTCTGTGTTCCACTAGTGACAACAAACAGCCTGTGTTCCACTAGTGACAACAAGCAGTCTGTGTTCCACTAGTGACAACAAGCAGTCTGTGTTCCACTAGTGACAACAAGCAGTCTGTGTTCCACTAGTGACAACAAGCAGTCTGTGTTCCACTAGTGACAACAAGCAGTCTGTGTTCCACTAGTGACAACAAGCAGTCTGTGTTCCACTAGTGACAACAAGCAGTCTGTGTTCCACTAGTGACAACAAGCAGTCAGTCTGTGTTCCACTAGTGACAACAAGCAGTCTGTGTTCCACTAGTGACAACAAGCAGTCTGTGTTCCACTAGTGACAACAAGCAGTCTGTGTTCCACTAGTGACAACAAGCAGTCTGTGTTCCACTAGTGACAACAAGCAGTCTGTGTTCCACTAGTGACAACAAACAGTCTGTGTTCCACTAGTGACAACAAGCAGTCTGTGTTCCACTAGTGACAACAAGCAGTCAGTCTGTGTTCCACTAGTGACAACAAACAGTCTGTGTTCCACTAGTGACAACAAACAGTCTGTGTTCCACTAGTGACAACAAGCAGTCAGTCTGTGTTCCACTAGTGACAACACGCAGTCTGTGTTCCACTAGTGACAACAAGCAGTCTGTGTTCCACTAGTGACAACAAGCAGTCAGTCTGTGTTCCACTAGTGACAACAAGCAGTCAGTCTGTGTTCCACTAGTGACAACAAACAGTCTGTGTTCCACTAGTGACAACAAGCAGTCAGTCTGTGTTCCACTAGTGACAACACGCAGTCTGTGTTCCACTAGTGACAACAAGCAGTCTGTGTTCCACTAGTGACAACAAGCAGTCTGTGTTCCACTAGTGACAACAAGCAGTCTGTGTTCCACTAGTGACAACAAGCAGTCTGTGTTCCACTAGTGACAACAAGCAGTCTGTGTTCCACTAGTGACAACAAGCAGTCAGTCTGTGTTCCACTAGTGACAACAAACAGTCTGTGTTCCACTAGTGACAACAAGCAGTCTGTGTTCCACTAGTGACAACAAGCAGTCAGTCTGTGTTCCACTAGTGACAACAAACAGTCAGTCTGTGTTCCACTAGTGACAACAAACAGTCTGTGTTCCACTAGTGACAACAAGCAGTCAGTCTGTGTTCCACTAGTGACAACACGCAGTCTGTGTTCCACTAGTGACAACAAGCAGTCTGTGTTCCACTAGTGACAACAAGCAGTCAGTCTGTGTTCCACTAGTGACAACAAGCAGTCAGTCTGTGTTCCACTAGTGACAACAAACAGTCTGTGTTCCACTAGTGACAACAAGCAGTCAGTCTGTGTTCCACTAGTGACAACACGCAGTCTGTGTTCCACTAGTGACAACAAGCAGTCTGTGTTCCACTAGTGACAACAAGCAGTCTGTGTTCCACTAGTGACAACAAGCAGTCTGTGTTCCACTAGTGACAACAAGCAGTCTGTGTTCCACTAGTGACAACAAACAGTCTGTGTTCCACTAGTGACAACAAGCAGTCTGTCTGTGTTCCACTAGTGACAACAAGCAGTCTGTGTTCCACTAGTGACAACAAGCAGTCTGTGTTCCACTAGTGACAACAAGCAGTCTGTGTTCCACTAGTGACAACAAACAGCCTGTGTTCCACTAGTGACAACAAGCAGTCTGTGTTCCACTAGTGACAACAAGCAGTCTGTGTTCCACTAGTGACAACAAGCAGTCTGTGTTCCACTAGTGACAACAAGCAGTCTGTGTTCCACTAACTAGTGACAACAAGCAGTCTGTCTGTGTTCCACTAGTGACAACAAGCAGTCTGTGTTCCACTAGTGACAACAAGCAGTCTGTGTTCCACTAGTGACAACAAGCAGTCTGTGTTCCACTAGTGACAACAAGCAGTCTGTCCACTAGTGACAACAAGCAGTCTGTGTTCCACTAGTGACAACAAGCAGTCTGTGTTCCACTAGTGACAACAAGCAGTCTGTGTTCCACTAGTGACAACAAGCAAGCAGACAGCAATACGATTTCCGGTTAGTATTTTTCAACATATCGTCTTTTCAGCTTAATTTTTTTGCCGATAATAATTGTCAGTAAGGGAATTTCAATATTGCCCAAGCTTAGGTCTTACCTTACAGGAAAGCTCCGGAATGATGTTGAATTATTTAAAGTCAACGATGGATAACAACTGATTCAGGACCTATCTATCTATCTATCTATCTATCTATCTATCTATCTATCTATCTATCTATCTATCTATCTATCTATCTATCTATCTATCTATCTATCTATCTATCTATCTATCTATCTATCTATCTATCTATCTATCTGTAGAAGAACTATAATAAGGAGTTCCACCTCTTAGCGACGGTGTTTGATGAGAATCTCAGCTGGTATCTGGATGAAAACATCAGAAACTCCTGCACTGCTCCAAACACAGTGAACAAGGAAGACGACAGCTTTAAGGAAAGCAACATGATGCATGGTGAGGAGGCTGGATCTAGCTGTTATTAACACTAAATATATCTGTTATTAACACTGTATATAGCTGTTATTACCACTGAATACAGCTGTTATTAACACTAAATACAGCTGTTATTAACACTAAATATATCTGTTATTAACACTGTATACAGCTGTTATCACCACTGAATACAGCTGTTATTAACACTGAATATAGCTGTTATTAACACTGAATAAAGCTGTTATTAACACTGAATAGCTGTTATTAACACTGAATACAGCTCTTAATACCACTGAATACAGCTGTTATTAACACTGAATATAGCTGTTATTAACACTGAATAAAGCTGTTATTAACACTGAATAGCTGTTATTAACACTGAATACAGCTGTTATTACCACTGAATATAGCTGTTATTAACACTGAATACAGCTGTTATTAACACTGAATATAGCTGTTATTAACACTGAATATATCTGTTATTAACACTGAATACAGCTGTTATTACCACTGAATACAGCTGTTATTACCACTGAATATATCTGTTATTAACACTGAATATAGCTGTTATTACCACTGAATATAGCTGTTATTAACACTGAATATAGCTGTTATTAACACTGAATATAGTTATTATTACCAGTGAATACAGCTGTTATTAACACTGAATACAGCTGTTATTAACCCTGAATATATCTGTTATTAACACTGAATATAGCTGTTATTACCACTGAATATAGCTGTTATTAACACTGAATATAGTTATTATTACCAGTGTATATAGCTGTTATTACCACTGAATACAGCTGTTAATAACACTGAATACAGCTGTTAATAACACTGTACAGAGATGTTATTAACACTGTATAGAGCTGTTAATAACACTGAATATAGCTGTTATTAACACTGTATAGAGCTGTTATTAACACTGTATATAGCTGTTATTAACATTCAATATAGCTATTATTAAAGCTGAATATAGCAGTTAGAAATACTCAATATAGCAGTTATTAACACAGAATATAACTGTTAATAACACTGAATAACACTGGTACTGAAATTTGGCAGTAATTGATCTAACATGAATCGGTACACAGTAGTACCGACATAATTCTCTCTGTAAAAGTATTGAGTTCGGTCCCCAACCCTAATCACCAACCATACAGCTATGGTCCTTTAATCTAACCATAACAAGGAGATATATTTAAAGGATCACACCAACATTATGGGAAATGCACTCTCTCAAGAAGAGATGTGTGTTCAGTGGAAAGCTATCTGGCGGCAAGCTAGTCTAGCTTAGCACAAATTAATGGAAGCTGATATGGACCACTGGTATAGCTTAAAACCCCAGGAGAGGTGTTTTTGGCCATTTCCGCTTTCCTTTAATTTGTGCTAAGCTAGGCTAGCTTGCAGCCGGATAGCTTTCTACTGAACGCACAGAGAGGAAACTGGTGTCTATCTTCTCGTCTGACTCTGGAGAAGATGGTGAGCGCATCCCATAATGTTGGTGTGTTCCTTTAAGCTTGGTTATTACCATACAGCTGTAGTCCTTTAAAGCCTTTATAAGAGACTCCTTCACACATACTGACTTTATTTAAATGTGTATTCTTTATTTAACCTTTATTTAACCAGGCAGGTTAATTAAGAACACATTCTTATTTTCAATGATGGCCTGGCGAGAGGAGGGAAGGGAAACGGGACGTAAAATTAAATAAAATAGAAAAGAGACAGACGATACTTACATCACAGAGGTACGGGTAATAATTAAAACATACACATCAGAGGAGTAGCATGTGATGAACTGTCTGTGATCAGAGGAGTAGCATGTGATGAACTGTCTGTGATCAGAGGAGTAGCATGTAATGAACTGTCTGTGATCAGAGGAGTAGCATGTGATGAACTGAACTGTCTGGGTCCCTCTCCTCTCACCCTCTACCAGCCCTCAACGGCTATGTGTACAGGAACCTTCCTGGCCTGACAATGTGCAAGGGGGACAAAGTGACGTGGCACCTGTCGGGACTGGGTTCAGAGACGGACATCCACACCCTGTATTTCCATGGCAACCGTTTCCTGTACCGGCAGACGAGACGGGACAGCATCACCGTGTTCCCTCACATCTCACGTACCGTTACCATGGACCCCGACAGCATGGGTAGGAAACACACACACAGACACACGCATACACACACACTAGGGGTGTAAAGGTACACGTATCCGTACCGTACCGAACCGTTTCAGTGTGTACCGTACCGAACGGCTGTGTACCGAACGAATACAATGGTATGTTAACCACTAACGACGGCCCACCGGGGGCTGTTTTTTTCACAATCTAATATAATTATTATTATAAAAAAAAAATTACAAGTCGATTATTCAAGTTTCTTGTTTCTTTAATAGTTGTCATACAGAAGTACAGAATACTTTTATACAAAATGCTTCTTACTGTTACGCTCCAGAGACTGTGCTAGACAAGATAAGTATGAAATAAAATAGTATAGCATGTAAAATAGAAGTAAAAATAGAGGTCACAGTGTTCAGTATAGACATATGTACAATGTTCGATGCAGAATAGAAGTAACTGAGTTACCATACAATATACAATATACTATGCAATGTACTAATATACAATACTATATAGTGCAAAGCAGAAATGGGATGAGGTACAATTTAGGTACAATTTACAGTAAGGTGTACGAGTTGTAGTGCAAATCCTTTACCAATAAATATAAAGTGTGTTTAGGTGATCTAAAGTGTGGAGAGTGGGTGCTGCCGTGTGTTGTTTGTTTAAAGTGAGTGTGTGCGTGTGGGTGTGTGTGCTGTGTGCATAGTGTTTATTGTTCGTTGAGCAGCCTGATGGCCTGGGGATAGAAGCTTCTTCTGAGTCTTTCTGTGCTCGCCTTAAGACTCCGGTATCGCTTGCCTGACCGCAGCAGTTCAAAGAGGCAGTTGTTCGGGTGGCTGGAGTCCTTGATGATTCTCTTAGCCTTACCCCTGCACCGCTTGTTGTAAATGTTCTGGAGGGTGGGAAGCCCCCCTCCAATTGTGCGTTCGGCTGAACGTGTCACTCTTTGTAGTCTGCTACGGTCTTGTGCAGTGCTATTCCCAAACCAGGAGGTGATGTTGCCAGTCAGGATGCTCTCTATTGTACATGAGTAGAAGTTCTTAAGGATCTTCTGACTGACTTGGAACTTCCTTAGGCGCCTGAGGAAGTAGAGGCGTTGTCGTGCCTTCTTCACAACACTGTCAATGTGTGTGGTCCATGTCAAGTCCTCGGATATGTGGGCTCCGAGGTACTTGAAACTGTTCACTCTCTCAACCGGTGCCCCGTCGATGCTGAGGGGGCTGTAGTCCTTGACCCCCGACCTCCTGAAGTCCACAATCATCTCTTTTGTTTTGCTGACGTTCAGGGAGAGGCAGTTCTCCTGACACCACTGTGACAGATTCTCTACCTCTTCCAGGTAGGCCCTCTCGTCGTTGGCAGAGATCAGGCCCACCACTACTATTCAACTAATTCAACTAATATTCAATATAGAATATTCGTTGACAGCCCTACAAGTACAATTAGTTACTGCACACTACATCACCCCTGAGTGGAACATGGAAAGCCAAACTTTCCCCCACTGTACCGAAAACCCGTACCGAACCTTGACTTCAAAACCGAGGTACGTACCGTACCGTGGTTTTTGTGTACCGTTACACCCCTAACACACACACACACACATACATACAACATACATACACACACACACACACGCACTGACTCTGAAGCTGAAGGTTCTTCCTTCTCTTGCTGCATTTTAAAATATGATCTCCGACCACCGTGTGTCGACTTGCAACTGTCTTAGCTGATTTTGATTGTTTATTCGTATTAGTCATGTTAATAAGGCTATGGTTATGAGGTTGATTTATTACATATAATTTATTACATATAATTTTAGAGGTTATTTATTACATAGCATGTCAATCTGAGTGTGTAATGTATTAGGTTGTGTGCATTGGGTTGCGGTCCCCAGGTCAGTTTGAGGTGGTGTCTGCCACAGTGAACCAGAGTGTGTGTGCATTGGGTTGCCGTCTCCAGGTCAGTTTGAGGTGGTGTCTGCCACAGTGAACCAGAGTGTGTGTGCATTGGGTTGTGGTCCCCAGGTCAGTTTGAGGTGGTGTCTGCCACAGTGAACCAGAGTGTGTGTGCATTGGGTTGCGGTCCCCAGGTCAGTTTGAGGTGGTGTCTGCCACAGTGAACCAGAGTGTGTGTGCATTGGGTTGCCGTCCCCAGGTCAGTTTGAGGTGGTGTCTGCCACAGTGAACCAGAGTGTGTGTGCATTGGGTTGCCGTCCCCAGGTCAGTTTGAGGTGGTGTCTGCCACAGTGAACCAGAGTGTGTGTGCATTGGGTTGCGGTCCCCAGGTCAGTTTGAGGTGGTGTCTGCCACAGTGAACCACCATCGCGGGGGCATGAGGGCCAACTACACGGTGGAGAAGTGCAGCGTGTTCCAGCGCCAAGGCGAGATCATGCTCCACTCCAAGACGTTCTACATCGCTGCCGTGGAGAGGGACTGGGACTATTCTCCTAACAGGACCTGGGAGACTGAGATGTTCCAGAGTCTGCAGAACAGGTCAGCACACACACACACACACACACACACACGCACACGCACGCCACACACACACGCACACGCACGCACACGCGCACGAACGCGCACACACACACGCACACACACGCACGCACACGCGCGCGCACGCACACGCACACGCACACACGTCACAGGTGTTCTTTTTCTCTGGGGACACGTCCCCACCACTTTTTTGAAATGGCCAATTTTGGCCATTTATTAATATAATTTATTAATATAATTTGTTTAGAAAATGAGGTGAAAAATAGCACGTGCAGAGAAATGTAAAACATGATAACTTTGATAAAGAAATGTAATACATGAGGATTGAGTATGTCTATACTACTATGTCTATAATACTAGATACTATGTCTATACTACTATGTCTATAATACTATATACTATGTCTATACTACTATGTCTATAATACTAGATACTATGTCTATACTACTATGTCTATAATACTATATACTATGTCTATACTACTATGTCTATAATACTAGATACTATGTCTATACTACTATGTCTATAATACTAGATACTATTTCTATACTACTATGTCTATACTGCTATGTCTATACTACTATGTCTATACTAGTATGTCTATACTAATATGTCCATACTAGGGCTGCAACTAACGATTATTTTGTTATCGATTAATCTGTTATGATGACTAGTGGATAAGTAAGTAAGTATAGCAAGTTACAATGCTAATGGCCTGGAGAATAGTAAAAAAAAAAAAGGAGAGCTATGTTCAATTGGTTAAAAGATCAAAAGTTGTCGACAAATCATTGCAGCCCTAGTCTATACTACTATAATAATAATAATAATAACTTTATTTGTATAGCACTTTTCATACAGAGGTTGCAGTTCAAAGTGCTTCACAACAGTAAAAAATACAGGCATAAGCGAGCATAAAAAGATAGACAGGTAGAATCACAGTGTTTCACATTAGGATCTAGCATCCCAATAGGCTCTCCGCTTACAGTTTTCAGTAACACAAATAGTAAAAATAGTTTAAAATGATTCAGTTTAAAAATAGTCAAAAAATTATAAAATAGAACGGACATAAAAAATACAGGCATGAGCGAGCATAGCAAGATATGGCAAATAATCACAGTGTTTCACATTTGGATCTAGCAAATAATAAAAATAGTTTAAAATGATTCAGTTTAAAAATAGTCATCAGTAAGAAGTAAAAAGTGCAATAACCGACACATGAATTTGATAGGCAGTGTATAAGAGTAGGCAGGGTAAGAATAGTGCAGGTAAATACAAGTTGTGTCAGGATATCCCTGATGTTTCCTCTTGCCACTAGGTGGTAACAGATATCCATCAGTGAAATGCCTGAGCAAAGAGATAGGTTTTAAGCTGTCTTTTAAAGATGTCTAGCGAGTTGGCTTCCCTGATGTTTTGGGGTAGTTTGTTCCATAGTTTTGGGGCATAGTTGATAAAGGCTGCATTACCGATCCTCTTTTGACTGCTTCTGGGAGCCTCTAGTAGTCCAGCAGCTGATGATCGCAGTGTTCTTGCTGGTGTGTAATTTATTAGAGTGTTGGCGATGTAGCTAGGTCCCTGTCCATTTAGAGCTTTGTATGTAAGGAGAAGGACCTTAAAGTCAATTCTAAATGTTACAGGAAGCCAGTGTAAAG
The DNA here is from genome assembly GCF_963971535.1 of Notolepis coatsorum. NCBI lineage: Eukaryota > Metazoa > Chordata > Actinopteri > Aulopiformes > Paralepididae > Notolepis > Notolepis coatsorum. Next base: position 85,532,456 of record NC_140167.1, read on the forward strand.
CAGCTAAGACTGGACTAATGTGCTCTCTCCTTTTGGTTCTAGTTAGCAGTCGGGCTGCAGAGTTTTGGATTAGCTGAAGCCTCTCTGTGGTTTTCTTAGGGAGACCTGTGAAAAGTGCATTACAGTAGTCTAACCGGCTAGATATGAATGCATGAATTAGCTTCTCAGCATCGTTCTGATTAATAAATGGTCGTAGAGAAGTAATCTTTCCTTGCTAAGCGGATGGTTTTATTATAAGCAGTTAAAGCATCTTTGTATATATCACAGCATATGGTGGTTTTTGTTTTTCTCCATTTTCGCTCCGCTGCACGACATTTCCTTTTTTCTTTGTTGACCGTATTATAGTTTAACCAGGGCGAGGCTCTTGTTTTCTTCTTTTTCGTTTTAAATGGGGCGACAGAATTTAATATAGATGACATTGCATCATTGAGATTTTCTACCATTTCATTTAGAGAGCTGTCATGATTGTGTGGTTCATGTAGTCTGATAAGATCAATGAACTTTGATTCAGCTTTGTCGTTTAGGAGCCTCTTTTTAACTATGATTTCTTTTTTTGTTTTAGTAAGGGTTATTTGAGTATCAAAAAATATACAGTGATGGTCGGAGAGAGATAATTCAGTTATTGAGATATTTGTTATGCTTAGCCCAGTTGTTGTTATAACTAAGTCTAGTGTATTCCCAAGCCTGTGAGTTGCATTTGTTATATGCTGTATTAGGTCAAAGCTATCCAGTAGATTTTTTAGTTCTATAGTTTTGGAGTCTGTTTTCTTATTAAAATGGATGTTCAAGTCTCCATTTAGGATCACCTTATCATATCCGGTAACACATAGTGAGATCAGTTCAGAGAGCTCCTGTATAAATATTGGTGAGTGTCTAGGCGGGCGGTATATTGTGACAATAATAGTTGATTCTGTTTTTAGTTCAATGGCAAGATATTCCATTGACATGAACTCGCCTAGTTCTGTGATTCTAAACAAGAGTTTTGAGGAGAAGATTGCTGCAACTCCTCCGCCCCTTTTATTTTTTCTGGGTATTTGAAAAAAGTTATAGTCTGGTGGACAAGCTTCTATCATTATTGATGTAGCTGTGTCATTATTTAGCCATGTCTCTACTAGGCAGATGCAATCTAAGTTATTTTCTTTAATCAGATCATTTACTAAGAATCTTTTATTATTCAGTGATCTGACATTTAGGAAAGCTAATTTTATTTGTTGGACTTCTTTAGAGGAGGTCTGCTTTGGCTTGACCGTGATGGCCCTGAGGTTAATAGCAGGTAAACGCATTGATGGCATATATTTTTCACCATGCCATTGGCTGGTTATGATTACCGGTATGTTATGAGAGATGGCATGGCAATTGTGCTATATACTGCACTGCACTGACTGTACTGTGCTTTCGGGGACATTTGATCAGACGAGATGACCTTGTGTGATATGGGGGGGGGGGGGGGGGGGGGGGGGGGGGGGGCGCCTTGTGCTGCTGCACTTCGTGGTGAGATTGTGTCCTTCATGACTATCTCTCGTGCTGGTATGAGCTTAATATTCTTGGAGGCCATTAGGGCATGACGCATGTTTGCTGCTAGGAGCTTTGAACCTAAGCGATTTGGGAAGAAGCCATTTCTTGAAAAACGTTCTGGGTTATTCCAGAAAACATTGAAGTTGTCAATGAATTTCAGGCCGTGTACAAGACATGCAGCCCCTAACCATGAATTAAAATTTAGGAGTCGACTGAATGCTTCTTGTCCTCTGCGAAAGCATGCAATTGGTCCACTGATGGACACATCAGTGTCTATGTACACAGACTGATGTTTGTCTAGTGTGTTCATTAAACGTGTGAAATCGTCTTTCAAAGTCTCTGTGCCAGTCTTCTTTCGTAGGATGTCAAACGATCCAGAGTGAATGACAATTTTTGTTATTCCCGGTCTGATTAGTGTTGGAAGTATTTCGGCCAGCTCTTTCACAGATGTATTGTCTAGACAGATATTTTCTGTGTTTGCCATCTCCACATACCTTGTTGTGGAATCTCCAATCAGTATGCAGTCTATTTTCTGTGTGAGGTTAGCATTTTTCTTTCCAACAGTTTTGGGGCCGTTTGTTTTTGGGCTAGGCCTAGTCTGCCGGTTCTTTCCACAGTCCTGTGGCCTTGGTGAAGCCTCGTTAGCCTTCTCAATAGCCGGCATGTTAACGCTGGTCCCGTACCTTCGGCGTTGGCTACCGCAACGTTCTCCTCGGCGCATGATAGTCTCTTCGCTGTTAGCCGTTAGCCGTTAGCTCGGTCTGGGTCGTGTTTGCTAGCCGTGTCGCTCGTGGCTCTGTTTTCCTCGTCGTCTCGTCGTTAGCGTGTGCTCCGATGTGCCGGCTGTTAGCTTCGCTAGCATTAGCGTGAGCTCCGGCATGCAAACTGTTTGCTTCGCTAGTGTTAGCGTGAGCTCCGGTATTCCTGCTATTAGCGTCGTTAGCGTGAGCTCCGTTCCGCTCGTTGTTTGCTTCGCTAACGTCGTTAGCCACGCTTCTATGTCTCTTTGCTTTTGGTGTTGATATGCGTGTTTCCGAGAGTAGGTTGAAACTATTTCCTGGCGGTACCGGGGGCGAGGTAATAGTCGTGTTCCTGGTTCGTTTATTTCTCCTTTTATCCTTGACGGTGGTCTTTGGTCTAGCTCCTTGCTTGTGCCAAGGACCGTCTTTTGGGTGGTGCTGTACTGTAGCTACTAGCCCAGGCCAGGTCTCAACCATGGTATCGTTGACTGTATTTGTAGTAGCTTCATAAATAGAGTCAATGAGTCGCTCATCTTGTTGGATAAACTATGTCTATACTAATATGTCTATACTATTATGTCTATACTACTACAGTATGTCTATACTAATATGTCTATACTAATATATCTATACTACTATGTATATACTACTATGTATATACTGTACTACTATCAGGGCCGGACTGGGGAAATAATTTATACCGGGAAGATATAGCGTGAAATACAGCCCCAGTCAGGCCACTTCTTAAGCTGGGGGTCTGGGAGTCGCCCACCAGGATTCTTTTTGTTTACAAAGACTTAATTTCCTGCATTCTGGTGCAGGAATTTTGGAATTGTTACCCTTTAAATGCCAGTGTTTGTGATGGCATCGCAAATTATTATAAAAAAAAACACAAAAATGTAAATATCTTCAATATATCAAATGCAAAGTGGATTTTTCTGGGGGGGGATTATTACCGGCTAGCATATGTCAATGATTAGCAACAATTGCAACACTGATTTCAATGGACTTTAAATTTTTTGTAATGTCAGATTTAAATATAACTCTTTTCAGAAAAGTGGGAGTATTTCATTTTTTATCTGACATTACAAAAAACATAAAAATCTAAAAATAAATATGGTTACGATCAGGGCTGAAGTTGAATAAAAGATGTATGACTGTTTAGACTGTGTTACTCTTTGTCACGTTGTTTTATCTGCACAGGCCAGGCCACCGGGAAAACTCCCGGTGCTCCCAATGGCCAGTCCGGGCCTGACTACTATGAACTATGAACTGTTATGATAAGAAAGAAAAACATGAAACACAGACTAAGTTTAACAGACTTTGCTTCAAATTACTTCAACAACAATCCATAATGAAATTCATTGCCAACTATTTTTATAATCGATTAGTTTTCCATTAGTCGTTTAGCCTTTAGACGCTTTGTGGAGGGTCAAGAAAATAAATCATTGTTTGACAGAGTAACGCAACAGTTGTGATTGGAAAACCAAGGAAAGAGGGCGGGGCTTGACATAGGTAATTGTAACTAGCTCTGGGGTAACGAATCACCTTCCAGATCACACACCAAGCCAACTGGCCTCCAACCATCACTCAACTCAATACAACCATCGTTCAACTCAATACAACCATCGCTCAACTCAATACAACCATCGCTCAACTCAATACAACATCGCTCAACTCAATACAACCATCGTTTAACTCAATATCCTGTTCATGTTGAAGAATGAATGCATTATAATATACAACACCTGTCTCTACCCTTCCTATTTCTCTCTCTCTCTCTGTCTCTCTCTCTCTTCTCTTCTCTCTCATCTCTCTCTCTCTCTCTCTTTCTCTCTGTCTCTCTATCTCTCTCTCTCTCTGTCTCTCTCTGCCCTCTCTGTCTCTCTCTCTAGCCCCTGGCTCTGTCTTCCTGAACCGAAGGCAGCAGGGCGGTTTTATTGGTTCTGTTTATAAGAACGGTGGTCTACCGCCAGTTCACCACAGTAAAATTCACCACAGAGATGGTGCCGCGACCAGCCGACATGGAACACCTTGGAATTATGGGTAAGTGTTTTTTTATTTTTGAATAGTTTTATTTTTATATTTCGTTGGTAGATAAAAAATTATTACATTTGTTATTGATGTGTGATCCATAGTGACGCCCTCCTCTCCTCCTCTACTCTTCTCTTCTCCCCTCCTCCTCTCTTCTCCTTTACCCCTCTATACTCTCCTCCTCTCTTCTCCTCCCCTCCTCTCTTTTCTTCTCCTCTCCTCCTCTCTTCTCCTCCCCTCCTCTCTTCTCTTCTCCCCTCCTCCTCTCTTCTCCTTTACCCCTCTACTCACCTCCTCTCTTCTCCTCCCCTCCTCTCTTTTCTTCTCCTCCCCTCTTCTCCTCGCCTCTCCTCTGTTCTCCTCTTCTTCTCCTCTCCATCCTCTCTCTGCTCCTCTCCTCCTCATCTCCCCTAATTTCCTCTCCTCTCTTTCCTCTCATCCCTCCTCACCTCTCCTCTCTTCTCCTCTCCTCTCCTTCTCCTCTCCCTCCTCTCTTCTCCCCCCCTCTCTTTTATTCTCCTCTCCTCCTCCTCTCTCCCCTCTTCTCTCTCCACACCTCTCCTCTGTTCTCCTCTTCTTCTCCTCTCCTCCTCTCTTCTGCTCCTCTCCTCCTCTCCCCTAATTTCCTCTCCTCTCTTTCCTCTCATCCCTCCTCACCTCTCCTCTCTTCCCCTCTCCTCTCCTTCTCCTCTACTCCTCTATTCTCATGTCTTCCTCTCTCCTCCTCTCCTCCCCACTCCTCACTTCTCCCTCTCCTCTCTTCTCCTCTCTTCTCCTCTCCTACTCCTTTCTTCTTCTCTCTTTTCCCCTCCTCCTCTCTCATCCTCACATCTCTTCTCCTCACCTCTCCTCCTCCTTTCTTCTCCTGTCTCATCCTGTCCTCTCTTCTTCTCATCCTCTTCTCTCTTCTTTTCTCCTCTCCTACTCCTCTCCTACTCCTCTTCTCCTTTTCCCCCTCTCCACTCCTCTCCTCCTCTCTTCTCCCCACCTCTCCTCCTCCTTTCTTCTCCTCTCTCCTCCTGTCCTCTCTTCTTCTCTCCTCTTCTCTTCTCATCTCTTCTCCTCTTCTCTCTTCTCTTCTCATCTCTTCTCCTCTTCTATCTTCTCTTCTCCTCTCTTCTCCCTATCCTCCTCTCTTCTCCTCATCTCTCCTCCTTTCTTCTACTCTCTCATCATGTCCTCTCTCCTCTTCTCCTCTCTTCTTCTCTCCTCTCCTCCTTCTCTTCTCCAGGTCCTATGATCCATGTTGATGTAGGGGGATAAAGTTGAACGTGGTTTTTAATAACATGGCGTCTAGACCGTACTCCATCCACGCTCACGGAGTAAAGACAGACCTCCCCAACGTCCACCAAACCCAACCAGGTAGGTAGATAGATAGATAGATAAATGGATAGATAAATAGACAGACAGACAGACAGACAGACAGACAGACAGACAGACAGACAGACAGACAGACAGACAGACAGACAGACAGAC
>NC_140167.1:85540720-85553220 GCF_963971535.1 Notolepis coatsorum
CCCCCAGGACCTGTACAGTGGTCCTGGTTGGTCCGTTGGTGATCTGTCGTCGTAGCTGGGGCAGGTGAGTGGCTGGCTTTGACTAAAAAACCCACCCATTATATTACAGTAGACCGTGTTTCAGTGGGATCAAGTTGTGATGACATTGTGATACAAAATTATCATTGTCTAAACTGATGATACCAAGCACACGTTAACTAAGAATTCTCACAAAATCTGTTCTGAAATATTCCCAGAATATTCCACCACATAAATCCTATGATGAATCAGTATTTGTGTGGTAGATCTCTAGATGTTTCTAGGTATAGGTTTCAGTGTAGTGGTGCGAACAGAATGCGTTACCACTGGCTAGCTACTTTTGTACAGGTCTACACACGTTACCACTGGCTAGCTGCTTTGTACAGGTCTACACACGTTACCACTGGCTAGCTGCTTTGTACAGGTCTACAGACATTACCACTGGCTAGCTACTTTGTACAGGGTCTACACACGTTACCACTGGCAGCTGCTTTGTACAGGTCTACACACGTTACCACTGGCTAGCTACTTTGTATAGGTCTACACACGTTACCACTGGCTAGCTGCTTTGTACAGGTCTACACACGTTACCACTGGCTAGCTACTTTGTATAGGTCTACACACGTTACCACTGGCTAGCTGCTTTGTACAGGTCTACACACGTTACCACTGGCTAGCTGCTTTGTATAGGTCTACACACGTTACCACTGGCTAGCTGCTTTGTATCTGGTCTACACACGTTACCACTGCTAGCTGCTTTGTACAGGTCTACACACGTTACCACTGGCTAGCTGCTTTGTACAGGTCTACACACGTTACCACTGGCTAGCTGCTTTGTATAGGTCTACACACGTTACCACTGGCTAGCTGCTTTGTACAGGTCTACACACGTTACCACTGGCTAGCTACTTTGTACAGATCTACACGTTACCACTGGCTAGCTACTTTGTACAGGTCTACACACGTTACCACTGGCTAGCTACTTTGTACAGATCTACACGTTACCACTGGCTAGCTGCTTTGTATCTGGTCTACACACGTTACCGCTGGCTAGCTGCTTTGTACAGGTCTACACACGTTACCACTGGCTAGCTACTTTGTACAGGTCTACACACGTTACCATTTTATTTATATTGAAACATATTTTTTAAATAAATTGTATAGTACATTTTGCTCTGGTAATCCACTGGAAATCCACCCCTCTGGTGGGATCAAGATAATCATTTTTTTTGGGATCAAACTGATCCCAATCTTGTTATTGGTTTGAACTATCCATTTTGAAGATTTGATACAGATTAAAGCTTGGATTTGATTTCCTGATCTGATCGGATATCAAAGTGATCCTAATGTTATGGTTTGACACCGACCCCAAACGCACGACACAAGAGAGTAGGAATTCAGAGTTGCCAAATACGAGGGCTTGTTTATTTGATACTAAATATAAAGAGTACAGGAAAGGCAAGTCAACAAGACAGGTACATAGGACAAGGGGCAAAGTTCTGCTGCTCTGCAGCTTCTCCCGTGATGGTAGTCTTGGGGATAGCAGGTGTTGACGTCTGAACCGCTCTGCAGAATTCTCTCGGCAGAATCTCAGATGTGTTGCGAGACCGAGAGAGGGGGAGAGGGAACGAGTCAACACAGTGCAGTTTGAACGAGCAGGAGAACAGGGTGAACAATTCTTCGTGTAATTTAAACACAGTGAGCACAATTCCAAACAGCCCAAGTGAATCTCTTCGTGTAATACACACAGTGAGCAAAACTCCAAACACAGTCCCAGTGAATATCTTCGTGTAATGTACACACAGTTAGCAAAATCCAAACACAGTCCCAGTGAATATCTTCGTGTAATATACACACAGTTAGTGAAGTCCAAAAACAATCCAATAGTGAAATGATAACTTCGGTGTGAGCAACACACAGAGGGAGATGGAAGGTCCCAAAAATATTATCCCATAAAGGAACAAGCAAAAATAGAAAAGCTGGGTGAGTGACTGTCTGAGAAAAAGGTGGTAGTCTTCAGTGTAATAATTACACACGAAAAACGGAATAGATCATGACAGTCAATTTAAACTCACCCAGACGTACTGCGTAATGGTGCTGGAACAAACAGCGGAGCGAGCGCGCGCCACGGGAACAGGTGTCCGAGAGAAAAGCTTCTTGGAATTCCTGGAGAAATAGCACAGAGCAAAGCAGCAGCAGCAGCAACAAACGGGGAATGCAATCAGAGAAAATTCAAGACGATCCAACAAACTTAGAGTGGAGAAACGGGGTATAAATAATGAGGGATCGATTGATTGACAAGCAGTGACAGCTGGGGAATGTGATTGAAAAGCGTGCAGACCTGAGAGAACCAATCAGCGACGTTTCTGATGACGTCAATGGGGAGAAGCGTGTGAACGAGGGAATTGAAATAATTAACAGAAAAAACAAATGAAAACAGAGCGAGGGTGGTTAAAGGAACAGAACGAGTGAGAGAGCAAGGACAGAAACCTCACACCTAATCCTGTTTTTTTACTTTGAACTACCCAAAATCTAAATCTGATCCGATAGGGATTCAAAGTTTTTTTCTACTGGGCCCAGGGCCAGTTTGACTAAATCTGTCAGAGTTGTCTGATCCTGGATAAAATAAAAATAAAATGGGATTTCGAAATCTGATTGAGATGAAAAGTTTTTAACTACTGGGCCCTGGTGATACACCTACTCTTTGTAGACAAGTCAGGAAACTAAAGACAGATGGTTTAGCTCCATCTCTAATCCTGACAGTCAGGAAACTCACTGCAGAGCAAGACTCACTGCATAACAAGACTCACTGCAGAGCAAGACTCACTCACTGCAGAGCAAGACTCACTGCAGAGCAAGACTCACTCACTGCAGAGCAAGACTCACTCACTGCAGAGCAAGACTCACTCACTGCAGAGCAAGACTCACTGCAGAGCAAGACTCACTCACTGCAGAGCAAGACTCACTCACTGCAGAGCAGGACTCACTGCAGAGCAGGACTCACTCACTGCAGAGCAAGACTCACTCACTGCAGAGCAGGACTCACTGCAGAGTAGAGGCTGACATGTGGGTGGATTTTGACTCCCGCTCCTTCCCACTCCCACAGAAATAATCCCACTCCCTCCCACTCCCGAGTGAGAGTTTAAAAAAAATCCCACTCCCTCCCACTCCCACAGAGACTGATCCCACTCCCTCCCGAATCCCATTGATTTTGTTGTCATAGTTCCCACTCCCTTCTGCTCCCGTTGACATTTACTCCCGGTCATGCCCAATCACGTGATTCAAAGTGAATTTGACTCCCATCCCGCGGGAATCCCGAAAAAATTTCATCCTCTACTGCAGAGCAGGACTCACTCACTGCAGTGCAAGACTCACTGCAGAGCAGGACTCACTGCGTGCAGAGCAGGACTCACTGCAGAGCACGGGCGGCTCACTGGCGGAAAAAACGTCCCTTCTTTGTTATTGCTAACGTTAGCTATTAATACTCTGGTGGGACAACTAGTTAGCTCTCAGTGAAGTATAGAATAGCCACGTCTAGGAAGGAGAGGGTAGGGCGTGTTTCATGGGGTTGCTATATGTTTTATTATGATGCTCTATGTTTTTATTATGATGATCTATGTTTTATTATGATATGTTTTATTATGATGCTCTGTTTTATTATGATGCTCTATGTTTTATGATGTCTGTCCATGTCCAAAATCAGGGACCATGATGGAAATAAGTGCTTGCACTTTCTCATGTTTTTATCCCTTGGATGCTGTCTTTTACGCCACAATAAAAATCAATCAATCAATCAATCACTCAACATAATGTTTTAATGACCAAATACAAACAAAAGCAATGGTTCAGTCTCCCCTGTGAAAGGACATCCCCTGATCTGGTTTGGAATGTGCGACCATTTGTCCAAATGCTGCTCCACGAGTCAGACATCTTGTTTCCAGCCCAGTCTCGCCTGCTCCAATATGGCGGTGACGTTTATGTATTATCCAGCAGCATACGTTTATGTTTATGGTTGTGTAGGCTGGATGTTAATGTTCACAGTGTTGATTGTTATAGAGTAGGTTATAGCTACATTGTATGGTATTGTAATATAATTGTTTTGTGTCCTACTATAGGACCCTGGGTCTGAAGAAAGAGGTGGAGGAGTTTGCCATGCTGTTCCTGGTCTTTGATGAGAATGAGAGCTGGTAGGTTTAGATAACCCTAACGCTAATGCTAATGATAATGCTAACATAACCCTAAACTAATGCTAACGCTAACCCCACATAACCCTTGTTAGCCCTAACCTAACAGTACTGCTGCACTAATCTAACACTAATCCAACCTAACCTTAATCTTAACCAAACCTAATGCTAACCCGAACCTAATGCTAACCTGAACCTAGTGCTAACTAACCCTAACGCTAATCTAACATAACTCTAATACAAACCCTAACCTAATTCGAATGCTAACCTAAACCTAATGCTAACCCACCCTAATGCTAACCCAACATAACCCTTGTTAACCCTAACCTAACCCTACTGTGCCAACCCAATGCTAACACAATCTAATGCTAACCCAACATAAACGTAATGCTAACCCTAACCCAACATAACCCTAATGCTAACCCAACCTAACGCTAACCAAACCTAACACTAATGCTATCCCAACCTAACCCTAATGCTAACCCAACCCTAATTCTAACCAACTCTAACACTATCTCAACCTAACCCTAATGCTAATCCAATTTGAGCCTAACTTTAACCTAATCTAACGTTAATCTGTTACCATAGTAACACTAACTCTAGCCTAACGTAACCCTAACCTGTCAATATGCTAACACTAGCTAACCTAACCATAACCTGTCAAGTTTCAAGTTTCAAGTTTCTTTAATAGTTGTCATACAGAAGTACAGAATACTTTTATACAAAATGCTTCTTACTGTTGCGCTCCAGAGACTGTGCAAGACAAGATAAGTATGAAATAAAATAACAACATGCTAACACTAGCTAACCTAACCCTAACATGTCAACAAGATAACACTAGCTAACCTAACCATGACCTGTCAACATGCTAACACTAGCTAACCTAACCCTAACCTGTCAACATGCTAACACTAGCTAACCTAACCCTGCTTAATCGTGATCTGATCTGGCCTCCATATATTAGGCTATAAATGGCCCAATATTCTAGCTCAGGGGTTCCCAAAGTGGGGGTGGCGACCCCCAGGAGGGTCACGAGCCGCCACTCGTGACCCCCAGGCCACTGAACTTAGAAGCAGGCCAGGCCAGTGTTTCTAGTTGCAGCAGCGCAATAGTTAGATAACCTAGGTGGGGAACAACCAGGAGATCACTGCAACTCCACTCAGCTCCCACCCTCTGGAACTCCCTCCCCGCAGAACTCCGCACCGCCCCAACTCTGGACTCATTTAAAAAACTGCTCAAAACCCACCTCTTCAACCTGGCCTTCAACCCCTAACTTTCTCACTTTATATGTATATGTTGTGTCTGTCCACTATGTTTGTTAATTTGTCATCCCCCCCCCCCCCCTTATGTAAAGCGACCTTGGGTCCTCTGAAAGGCGCTATATAAAACGAAGTTATTATTATTATTATTATTATTATTATAACTCACACAAGTTGGAGAACTATCTCTCTCTCTCTCTCTCTCTTGCTCTCACACACACACAAAGGGAGCCGAATGTGATTGGTGGAGGCGGGACCCTTACAAAAAACGGTGGTAGCACTTTATAATAACACCCTGTTATAATACATTTATAAGGTATTTGTAGATAATGAACTAATCATGAACAAACCATTTATATACATTCATAAATGATTATTAAATCATTTATAACTATATTTGTATAACATTTACAGATTAGTTCTACATTATTTATAACTCATTATCAACATTGTTTGTACTTGATTTGTTCATCATTAAATAATGTTGTTTAATGTGTAGTAACACATTTGTAGATGCTTTGAAAAATGGATATGAAAAAACGACTATAGTGTATCCATTTATTTTTCATGTTCAACAAATGATTTGTTAAGACATTCATAAAACATTTATAAATCATTTGCAGATGCTATCATGGGGGCCAATCTAAAGTGAAGCCTATTCATCATTAACAAGTGTCTAATACAGTTAATTATTTGTTTACTTTTTCATCACATGTTACAAATGTTGTAGGCAGCTTTCGGATACACCCTTCTTTGTGACATCAAACAGTGACAGAATTAGGACTAAAGATAAATGCAATTTTATTAACATATAAAATACATGTGCATGACGATGTTCGAACAAATGTAACGTTAGCGGCCACCACATCTACACGAACGTCTACACAACATAAGAGTTGTTTGTAGGTCGGAAATGATGGAATAGATTTACCAACAAAAAAAGGTGTTTAACCTGCTCAAACCTTATTAAAAGCGAAAGTATAGACGCAGCACGGATAACTTGTGCTTCCATTCAAACAGACGGCAACAGTGCAACACACGTGACGTCAAGTCTCGCTCGCGTGAGACTTCCTCTCTAGATACTCTACCTGGCCAGGGTACTCCTGGGTCCTAGTGCCCCCCGGAGTTACACTATGTCATGCACATGTATTTTATATGTTAATAAAATTGCATTTATCTTTAGTCCTAATTCTGTCACTGTTTGATGTCACAAAGAAGGGTGTATCCGAAAGCTGCCTACAACATTTGTAACATGTGATGAAAAAGTAAACAAATAATTAACTGTATTAGACACTTGTTAATGATGAATAGGCTTCACTTTAGATTGGCCCCCACGATAGCATCTGCAAATGATTTAGAAATGTTTTATGAATGTCTTAACAAATCATTTGTTGAACATGAAAAATAAATGGATACACTATAGTCGTTTTTTCATATCCATTTTTCAAAGCATCTACAATAAACAACATTATTTAATGATGAACAAATCAAGTACAAACAATGTTGATAATGAGTTATAAATAATGTAGAACTAATCTGTAAATGTTATACAAATATAGTTATAAATGATTTAATAATCATTTATGAATGTATATAAATGGTTTGTTCATGATTAGTTCATTATCTACAAATACCTTATAAATGTATTATAACAGGGTGTTATTATAAAGTGCTACCAAAACGGTTGTTGCTAATCATTGACACATGCTAGCCTGTAATAATCCCCCCCAGAAAAATCTACTTTGCATTTGATATATTGCAAATATATGCCATCACACACACTGGCATTTAACACTTTGGATGCCCAACCCGTTTTTTTTTTAATTAGCGATCTGAATTCATATTTCATCAACCGAGTCTACCGTTGGAAAATCAGCCACCCCAGGCGCTCAGATGTGAAAAAAGCGCCACCTATCGTCTCCCAGATGGTAATTCACCCTTTTGGATTGGACTCAATGAAAATTAATGATAAAAAAAGACCCGGACTCCACATTTTACTTCTCACTCATGTAACCGGGGTCGATCAGCTTCATGCTGGACCCTCAGAGCAGCGGGGATTATGTGTTTTTACAGTATACGCGTGGGATCAATAAAAGGATTGATTTTTCCGAATGGCGATCAGGAATTGGAATAATCCATTTGGATACCATCTGATCTCAGGTAAGGAATCTATGTTACCAGTCTTATGATAATCAGACCCGTTTTCACGGAGATATAAGCTTTTTCTTTTTTTTGTGATATGGCTGTTTGTGTTAGGTTCGCCTTTTCCCTTGACCTTTAATTCCCTGTTCTTCTCACCTCACTAGCCCCCACCCTCGCGTTCGTTTACTCTCGTTTGCTCTTCAGCAGCCACACCCTTGGACTACCTGTCATTATGTGTTTGATTGGTCTGGTGCCGAACACACACTTCTAGTTCGAGTACCAATTACCATCACGCACCTGATGTGGATTCTAATTAGCACCCCTGTGGGCTTTAAGTACCTCGCTCTTCCCCTCTGTCCTTGTCGGGTCGTTCCGTATCATATCTCTATCACCAAGCTCCTTCGGGAGGTTCTCTGTCTATAGCAGGGGTGGGCAATTATTTTTCCCAGGGGGCCGAATGAGTAACTGAAAATATGTTGGGGGGCCGGGCCAAAATTCCAAACTCAATTATGCATAATATACATTTTATTTCTATATAAAAAGCAGTAAATGGCATTGTTTTGACCCCTGGTAAGAGTGTATGTTATTATTTGGCAATTAAAAGGTGAGGTTAGCTTTCAAAAATATAATTTATTCAAATATAATTTATTTCCAAAATGATAAACAAAATGTGAAACATTAATAACAAAGGGCATTTTGAGTTTCATATACTATCGAAACAAGGATTTTCTTAGCTTTCTAAAGACATCACATCATCTTATAGCAAAAATAAACAAGACATGTCACTGAACTGTGTAAAGAAAAGTGTCCCAGTTTTGTAGCCTTTTTTACTTTACATGCCTATATTAAACATTTAATGTTTTCAGAACTGTGCAAAAAAAGAAGAAAAAAATATCAAGTGTCCCATTTCACTTGTTATATTTCCACATTTTAGTGTTCTTCAGTTCTTTTTTTTTTCATTCAGTGTGAGAAATCCAGTCTCTGTTGAGCTTTAACAAGTCCATCAAAGTCAGGTTGCATGTCTGAGGTGGAGATGCGAAGCACAGCTGCCAGATGTTCATCAGTGAGAGAGGATCTGTACCTGGACTTGGTAAACGTCATGACTGAGAATGTCTGTTCACATATGTAGGTGGATCCAAAGAGAACCAACATCTTCTGAGCATGTCTCCTAAGCATATATATTTTTTTTTTAATTTTTTTTTAATTATCATGTAATCTTTCGCGGGCCGGTCAGAATCATCCCGCGGGCCGTATCCGGCCCGCGGGCCGTACAATGCCCAGGTCTGGTCTATAGGCTCCTACGGGAGTTTTCTGTTTCTGTCTGTATGCTGTTTTATCCTGTCGCCGTTATCTCCGGCGTGAGACGAGGTGCAAGCTTTGGCCACCTGTCGCCGTTTGCCTGGAGGGAGATTTTGTACTGCGCTCTCTAATTCTCTACGGGAGGTATTCCAATGTTCCACTCCAGACCTCCGCGCCAGATGCGCTCAAGCCTTCGCCACCTGTCGCCGTTTGCCTGGAGGGAAACTCTGAACTGCGCTCTCTAATTCTCTACGGGAGGTATTCCAGTGTTCCACTCCAGACCTCCGCGCAGCAGACGCGCTCTTCACTCCAGACGCGCATCCAGACGCGCATCCAGACCTCCGCGCAGCAGACGCGCTCTTCACTCCAGACGCGCATCCAGACGCGCATCCAGACCTCCGCGCAGCAGACGCGCTCTTCACTTCAGACGCGCATCCAGACGCGCATTCAGACCTCCGCGCCAGATGCGCCCTCCGTACCGGCGCGTACTCAAAGCAGACGCGCACCACTCTGACCTCCGCGCCAGATGCGCTCTCCGAGCCTGCGCCCTCCGTACCGGCGCGTACTCCAAGCAGTCGCGCACCACTCAGACCTCCGCGCCAGATGCGCCCTCCGTACCGGCGCGTACTCCAAGCAGACGCGCATCCAGACCTCCGCGCAGCAGACGCGCATCCAGACGCGCATCCAGACCCCCGTAACGACGCGCTCGCCCTGTTTGATCCTGCTCTCTTTACGCACAGCGCCTGGGTGAGTTTTGCAAGACAGTCTTTTGACCCTATCGTTTTTCGTGTGTGTAAACACTGAAGAGATCCTGCTTTTTGTTCTGTCTGTCACTCACCCTGTGCCTGCTTTTGGACTGTTCATTTTTGGGATGATATTTGCTTGAACATCGCTCACTGTGTGTATTCACACCGAAGATATTATCACTTGGATTATTATTGGGACATCGCTCACTGTGTGTATTCGCACCGAAGATTCAATCACTTGGATTGTTGTTGGGACATTGCTCACAGTGTGTATTTACACCGAAGATTCAGTCACTTGGATTATCTGTTTTGGGACGAGTCACTTCACCTGTTCTGTTCCCAACTGTACTCTGAGCTAACCCGCTCTCTCTCTCTCTCTGTCCCGTTACCACCTGGGAGAGCTGCCGAGAGGATTCTGCAGAGCGGCTCTGACTTCACCGTCAGATTCCTCAGACGAATCTTCCCGGGAGAAGCTGCAGAGCAGCAACATTCTTCTAATGCTTGTATCCCAGTCTTTGTCTGTTTTCCCCTCTCTAGTCCTCCTAGTCCTCCCTGTCCCCAGCCCGCCTCCGCGGGCCTCTGTCCCTGTTTCCCCACTCTAGTCCGCCTAGTCCTCCCTGTCCAGTCCTTCTAGTCCTCCTAGTCCTCCCCGTCCAGTCCGTCTAGTCCTCCTAGTCCTCCCTGTCCAGTCCCTCCAGTCCTCCTAGTCATCCTAGTCCTCCCTGTCCAGTCCTCCTAGTCCTCCCTGTCCAGTCCTCCTAGTCCTCCTAGTCCTCCCTGTCCAGTCCTCCTAGTCCTTCCTGTTCCGCCCTGTTCCCTTGCCCTGGCCCTGTCCGTTAGCCCTTCCCTTAGCCTTCCCCTTAGCCAGCTCGCCTCTTAAAGGCACTGTGCCTATTTTCCCTTTTCTGGTTTCCCTGTAATTTGTGTTCTCCCTTAAAGGGACAGTGCCGTTTTCTGTGTGTTTCAATAAATGCCCAGTTCTTGGCTTACTCTCATACCTGTCTTGTGTTGTGCGATTGGGGTCGGTTACAAACCATAACAGTTTGACTCTAAGAGCGATCAGGAACTGAGAGAATCGATTTTCAGCGCGCGGCACTAGCGTGCACACGTACACATATACTATCGATAATCTAGCGTTTATTTGAAAACGATTCTTAAATAGGCCGACAAATGACAACGTTCAAGAATATTACAGTACGTGGCGATTATCATGGAATCCTCTTTTTTTTTTGTGAAAACGAGGGGTTTTCTAAATGCTATGAAACGGAAATGAACCGATAAAAAAACAATCTGCTTCGACAATGTTGACTGGAAATAGGTCATTGATAATGCGACGGGCAGATTAGACACATAATAATAAATAAAACATAATTTAAAACATAGATTAGGCGATATTAATGCTAACATTGAAGTGGATGTGGGCATTCAAGCACTAAATGTGCGCCCCCTGCTGGGCATTCAAAGTGTTAAAGGGTTAGAATTATCAAATGAATATGTGGTGTTATGATCAGGGCTGAAGTTGAATAAAAGATTGTATTATTTTCAATCTGACATAACAAAAAAACAGAAAATCCATCAAAATCAGTGTTGTTGCTAATCATACATATGCTAGCCTGTTTTTTAACAATAATTTGTGATGCCATCACAAACACTGGCATTTAAAGGCTACAAATAAAAGAAATTCCTGGTGGGGGACCCCCAGACCCCCTGCTTAAAAAGTGGCCTGACTGGGGCTATATTTTGCACTATATTTCCTGGCCTGAATGATTTCCCCAGTCCAGCCCTGGTTAAAAACCTCCAATGCTTATTAGTGTGTGTGCGTTTGAACGTGTGCATGTTTTAACCATACATTTCCATTTATACAAAAATTAAAAAAAAATCTTTAAAAAAAAAAAATTCTTTTACCTCCTATAATAGTGGGGGTCGCGGCTCTCTGACACCGATATTTGGGGGTCGCGGCCTGAAAAGTTTGGGAACCCCTGTATCTAGCTCAAATCTAATATTCCAGTTCAAATCTACTTTTCTAGTTAAAATCTAATATTCTATTGCAAATCTAATATTCTAGTTCAAATCTAATATTCTAGTGCAAATCTAATATTCTAGTTCAAATCTAATATTCTATTGCAAATCTAATATTCTAATTAAAATCTAATATTATAATGCAAATCTAATATTCTAGTTCAAATCAAATATTATAGTGCAAATCTAATATTCTAGATCAAATCTAATATTCTAGTGCAAATCTAATATTCTAGTTCAAATTTAATATTCTAGTGCAAATATAATATTCTAATTCGAATAGAATATGCTAGTTCTAATATTCTAGTGCAAATCTAATATTCTAGTTCAAATCTAATATTCTAGTTAGTCTACAATATCCCTGGTGTCCCAATTCGGCATAACTAGAAAATGATTTGACCTCCATGTTATACCAGCGTGTCCAGATGTTATGCTGTGTTTTGATTGGTCATGTATTGGTAGCTTCTGAACTGTGATGCTCATGTCAGTATTTGTGAATTAATTTGGGGCATTTACCGCATTTACATCTGGATAATGTAACCTTGTCTCTGGTCTCTGATCAGGTATCTGGACGACAACATCAGAACTCACATCGCAGGCCCGACCAGTAACCTGAAGGAACAGGAAAGCTTTATAGAGAGCAACAAGATGCATGGTGGGATACATTTACATTTACTGTAGTCATTTAGCTGATGCTTTTATCCAAAGTGACTTACAAGTTTTGTACGACAAGTCAGCAGGAAGGGTTTGTTTGATTGATTGAATTGATTGACATTTTTATTAACAGATTGCAGAATGGGTACAATACAGTATGGCTCAATACATACAATTGT
>NC_140167.1:85555720-85785720 GCF_963971535.1 Notolepis coatsorum
TCACTTTACAAAAGGAAAGGTCACTTTAAGAATAGTATAGTATAACTTGAGATTGTATAATATAGCATTGTATAGCAGTGTACATAAAGACCCAGTGCCTCATCCGTAGCTAACAGTGTATTGCACTACCACAGGACCTAGCATGTCCTACCATGCTCTGTAAAAACTCATGTACATATACCGATATGCCCTACTTTGATTACTTGTATTATTGCACAATGTCGTTCTATTGGATTCTTATTATATTATTATTATTGTATTATGCACAATCGTTGCAGACAAGACCCCCCGCATTTCACTGTATATTTGTATGCCATGACAAATAAAACTCTTGACTTGACTTGACTTAACAGGTGTTGTGCCAAGATTGGACTGCCTGCCAAAATCGTACTGCCCCCACGTATAAATGTTATACGATATGCAAAGAGACAATGATAAATGTGGTGTGTATATGTATTGTGTAATACATAAATTAGTTGACCTCGCATTGTGCCAATATCTCTCTGAACTCATCTGCTTTGTTTACATTACCTGTATATAAATACCTATATATAAGTACATTAATATGAAACGGTACATTGATATGAAACAATATGAAACGGTACATTAATATGAAACTGTGGTACACACACAGCACAATCAATAACTCGAGTGACTGACGGACATTTCCCAATACCTTACCTGTATATAAATACCTGTATATAAGTACATTAATATGAAACTGTACATTAATATGAAAACTGTGGTGGTACCGTACACTTAAACTACTCAGACAGTGACTGACGCCCCATAACAGCAGCAGCGGACAATGCGCGTATACGTGGGGGCAGTATGATTTTGGCAGGCAGTCCTTTCTTGGCACAACACCGGATCCGGTCCCAAAACGGCATCTGATCATAAATCAATATTTTTCAGAGTGTTGCAAAAAAAATTGCGATTTTAAAATCAAACGTATTAAAGTATTAACATCACTAACATGTCATAAAAGCATGTAGAATGTATATTATCATCAATTCGTTAGTTTAGCAATAGGTTAAAAGTGCCATTAGATAGTTTTACCTTCTCGATTTGCTGACGTCTATTCCAAGACGGCGACCATTTTAAAAGATTTGAACCATGGGAATTGTAGTTTTTTTGCGGTTATTTTGTCGAGGGCATGCATAGCTGTGGATCAGCGTTGGAATTATTCCGAACTACCCTTCCTGGCAAGTTCTATGGGGGTTCAAAGTTCAGCGTTCTGAATGAATTATGTCAATAACTTTATTTCTTTATTTCTTTATTTCAGATCCCCATTAGTCACTGCCTCAGCAGCGACTATTCTTCCTGGGGTCTGGATCCAAACATATAAAATTAAACAAGAATAATCAATAAACAACATAAAAACAAAACAAATATCAATAAAACACCAATAAAATATACAAACAATTATAGAACATTAAACCAATTAAAATCAGACATACAACCAAATATGTATGCCAAATTTTCTAATATAGAACAAAAACAAATATCAATAAAACAACAAATATCAATAAAACAACAAAGACAACAAAGACAACAATAACAAATATCAATAAAACAACAAATATCAATAAAACAACAAAGACATCTCAGAGCAAACTAAAATGTGCTCAAAAACAGCACAACATTCCATACACTCATACTCTAATACTCATAACCACTAGACAAACACATTCCAAAACAACACATAACCCAACACAAGAACCCATTCATTAGACACAGATTAGACCTAACCAAAATCAACCTCTTTCTGCATTACAGCCACTTGTAGTCTCCTCTTGAATCCCACCTTACTGGTAATTGAAACCAAATATTACTATTATTATTAATAATAACTGTTATTATTCTGGATAATAAGCCACAAAAGGTAAAGTTTTTGACAAATATTGAAACGCAGTTAGTTTCTCCTTCCTATTGTTAGCATGTAGCAACAATTATATCTGAAATTAGTTTAAAAACGGTTGCACTGTGGGGAAAATTAAAAAGTACACTAGATTACAGTAGATTTCATTATCTGTTCTTATGCACGTCTGGTGATACTAAATCCAAATTGAACTCGGGCATTTGAAAGATAATATATGTATATATATATAAATGTGCGAATTGGCTATAATAAGGTAATGTATAAGCATCATATTCTATATTCTATAATAATATTTCAAATTGCATTGGTCCGGATGGGAGAATTCAGTACTGTATCTACAGAACCTTTGGTTTAATAATCTTCCCTTTATTAATTTCCTTCGATTTTTTTTTTACACATGATCTCAAGAGGGTACTGAACGAGATCATTGGGAGTTTTTTAAGTTTGGTCATTATTATCATGGTGTTATTCACTGTCAAAGATGCAAAGAAAAATCATAATTCATATTCTCCTTTGTTTCATCACAATTTAAGCAAGCCTAGTAATAGACACAATATTTCTGACACTGTGAATACATTCCCTGAGGTCCATAGATGTCCCTAGATACCAAGAATATGCAAATGGACCTTGTAGAAGTGGAGCAATATTCCATTTACCTAGGTATATATTTTAGGTGACAATATTCCACGGGTGGAACAGGTTAAGAGGTTACTATTGTTCATATAGACAGTGAAGATGCATCCCTTGTATCCTGGTACCTGTCTGTTCAGTATTATATTATTATTATTATTATTATTATTAGTTGTAACTGAGGGGTACAATTCCCTGACTGTATTACTAGATATGATACTTACTACCACTACCTTTGTACTTAATATTCGGCCACCCAGTACTCGGCATAAATATATTATGATGAACACTGTCACGTAGATGAAACGGATCCAACACAAATGTACGAATTAGAAATAGGTCTTTATTTCTACACAGCGATGGTGTGTAGGGCAAGCACTTAATCAAATCAATCACATTTATGAATGGGAATTAGTATGCACTTTTATGGCAAGAGTATTCGTCGGTATATCAATAGAGAATGTCCAATCTCTGAAGGCGCAGGTGGTACATATACGACCTGGAATAGTTAAGGGATAACGGCAATGATACTTTAATGATTATAGACTGGATTCACTAGGGGGGGTTAATCCGGTCGCTTGTAAGCCGACAGGAGTAGGAAGGGGGGGGGGGGTAGAATCCGGCTGCCTCATCCGGCCAAGGGTATCCCAGGTGAACCCACTGTAGTGCCGTTCAATGCGCCGGCGATCCTTGGACCACAGATGAAAGCAGATGGACTCTTTGTGGGCCGGCTCTCTCCGGTCCACGGGGGAGAGACGTGAAGCGACCTCGTCTTGCAGAGCGTCTCCTCACCTTGCGTCCTCTCCAGGGGGGGGGGGTTCCAACACACGGCAGTGTCGGGGGTCTTTATCCATGGAATAATCAACGTATACAAAGCATAATCCGTGCCTGGGAAGGCGGGCTGTCGTCGGTAGAATAATCCGGTATGCAGGTCCACTCGCTCGTCGGCTCTGGGGCTCCTCGGGTGCAGCTTCACGTGGGGTCAACCACCCTGGATAAGCAGCCAGTTCTCTGCCCGAAACGATGGGGTACTGACTACGGTAGTATTCTCACCGCACGAAGCACTATATATTAACAGACTATTATTAGCTTAATAGACTACGTCCAACTCGACGATATAGTGCCAAATATGACTATTCAAATATTAATATACACGATGTCTCAATACCGATGGTAAGCCGAACTTGGCCTTACTCCCACATGTGGCGTCGCGGGGAGGCTTTACGTCTGTGACTCTATTGGAGGGTAAGAAACTGGACTGAAAAGGAAGTCCTACTTTAGTAGCGCAGTATATATACGCACTATGAACAAATAGTCCCATTAGTGGTGCGGTAGCCAGATTCCTACGCGGAACTAGGACTTGTTCGTACATGTTGAGCGGTACGTTTGAACTGGGTCTGAGGGGTATGGCAGCCTGGCACCAAGGTCTCGACCAATAGTAGAATGGAGACTATTATGGGATGTTCAGTAGGCTAGAATGGATATTCAATGCATATTGTACAAGGAATATACAAGGGATATCAGGGAATATTAGAGAATATACAAATACAATTAAATATATATATATAAATAAATATATATATTCGGTTTAATCTGGCCCTTCACAACAGCCACCCCCTGATTGGTCCCAGACCTAATCAGTTAAACAGAGACAGATTAATCGCGTTGTCTATTTACACATAAGGGTTTGCTGTAGGGGTCAGTCAACTTCACAAAGTCATAGGGTTATAGGGTCATGGTCATCATCGATTGTGTCTGGGAGTCGGGGCAGTTCTATGAGCCTCGCCACGGGACGGGTGTAAGTGCGACCCTGGACAAGCACTTCAGCTGCTCGGACCTTGCCGTCGGCACCGGTGATCACTTTGCTTACGCGGCCGGCCGGCCACATAGCTCTGGGCAGTGATTGATCAATAATCATGACGACTGTTCCTTCTGTCAAATTGTCTCTCTCCTTTACCCACTTCTGGCGGGTCTGTAGAGACGGTAGGTAGTGCAGTAGGAAACTGCTCCAAAACTTGTCGGCTAATACTTGGCTGTACCTCCACATTCGTCGGCCGTTCGCTTCTTCAGGCCGGTACATTGTCTGGGGTAATGCAGGATCTAGCCGCCCCATCAGGAGTGTGTTGGGGGTAACTGGGTCGATATCCGCCACATCACTGGAGACATATCCGAGGGGCTTCGAGTTAAGTACTCCCTCAATCTCCGTGAGGACTGTCATTAGGACTTCTTCCGCCACAGTCTGGGCCCCAAGTACTGCGTACAGGGCTGTCTTTATGGAGCGCACTTCTCGTTCCCAAGTGCCACCGAAGTGGGGTGCGTTTGGGGGGTTGAATTGGAAATCAACCTGTGCTGGAGCGAGGTGGGTCTTAAGTTCTGGGCCCATAGCTTGGAAGCTCTCTCTCAGCTCTCTTTCGCCGCCTTTGAAGTTTGTCCCATGATCGGACAATAGTGTAGACGGTCTTCCTTTCCGTGATGTGAATCTACGGAAGGCCATAAGGAATGAGTCTGTGCTCATGGTCGGGAGAAGCTCGATGTGTATCGCTCTGGTGGTCATGCATTTGAATACAATACCCCACCGCTTCTCGGTTCCTCTTCCTTTCTTTATGTGCAGCGGGCCAAAGCAGTCCATACCCGTTGAGTGGAATGGCTTGTCACCGATTCGGAGGCGACATGGAGGAAGGTCAGCCATCCTTGGTATGCTGGGCTGCGCGCGCCACTTGCGGCAGTCTAGACATGTTCGCTGGAAGCGTCGTACCGCCTCTCTTCCTTGTAGGATCCAGTAACGACGTCTGATTTCCGCGAAGACTCTTTCTGCTCCTGCGTGATGTACATCCTCATCGTATTTCTTTATAATCAGCTCTGTGACCTTGTGTCGGCTGTTCAATACGATCGGGTATTTAATGTCATCCGGTAGATTGGGGGCTCTGCGTAGGCGACCACCCACTCTGATGAGGGTATGAGCGTCGCTCTCGGGGGCCAGATGAATTAATCTGCTGTCGGATGGGACGGGCTTTCCTCCCTGTAGACAGGCCAATTCATCGGGGAACGAGTCTCTCTGGGCTCGCTGCAGTAGAAGCAATTCTGCTTCCTCGTAGTTAGCTGCTGACATATCAGCGGGGGACTTGCACTCCGGGTGGTACCGCAGGAATGTTCTTTGTTGTGCACTCTCTATGGACGTGCAATCGTCTATGTTAGGGTCGGTGGAGGCTACGGTGCTCAATCCACAGAACACAGACTTCTTATTTTCCACCTCCTCTGGACTTGCTTCCCTCGGGATAGGCCTGGGCCACTGTCCTTCCGGGAGTCTTAGGAATGCGGGGCCGTCACTGTAGACATTGCGACGGGTGAGGTCATCCAGGGGCATCCCCCGGGTGATGACGTCAGCTGGGTTCTGTTTTGTATCAACGTAGCGCCACTCTGTTTCTCCGGTTAACTCTTCGGTTAAGTCTTGAATCTCGGTGACTCTGACTCCCACGAAGACTTTGTACTTGCATGAGTCCGATTTGATCCAGGCGAGTACTGTCGTGGAATCTGACCACAGGATTGTTCTAGACACCGGTATGGTGAGCTCACGTTGGATGAGCGTGGCTAGGTGCGCTCCGGCTAGGGCTGCGCAGAGCTCTAGACGTGGGATAGATTGTTGCTTGCGTGGGGCTATTCTCGAGCGGGCGAGGACAAATGCTGTGTAGATCTCTCCCCCCTTTTCTTGGGCCCGCAAGTAGGCTACTGATCCGTATGCGACCTCTGAGGCGTCACTGAAGACGTGTAAGTCCATTTTACATGTCTCTGGCCTCACCGTGGGTGGGAAGTAGCTTCGGCGCATATTAACGCCTGGGAGTGAGTGGAGCTCCATCTCCCACTCTCTCCAGGTGGATGCAAGGTGTGCGGGAATGGGGTCGTCCCAGCCCTGGTCCTTGTCCCACAATGCTCGTACAATAATTTTTGCCCTGGTGGTGTACGGTAGAATACATCCTAGCGGGTCATATTGTCGGGCGAGTGTTGTGTACACACTCCGTCTGGTGGTCGGCGCCGCCGCCGGCCTTCCCTGCTCCGTAGTCAGGGGCTTGTGTCTGTAGTGAAGCGAATCTGTTTTGAATCGCCACACCAATCCCAGGGTCATCTCCTGGGCTTCTCCCGGGATTGTAGCCATCCAGGTCTCGCTGCTGGCTGCCTTGTCCTCGGAGGAGAGGCTGCGCAGTACTTGCGGATCGCTGCTGGCCCACTGCCTGAGATCAAAGCCGCCTTTGATCAATGAGGCGCGGAGTTTAATCAGGAGAGCCTCGGCTTCTTCCTGGGTTGAAAGGCTTTGTAGACAGTTGTCTACGTAGAAGCTGTTCTTTACGCTGTGTCGGACCTCTTCGTCCGCTGCTGGGTCCTCTGCTACATGTTTCTGTAGTGCAAATGTAGCACAGCAGGGGCTGCACGTCGTTCCGAAGGGGAGGACTTCCCATTGGTAGATGGCTGGGTGCTCATCTCCTGGCTTCTCTCTCCATAGGAACCGTAACAGGGGCTTGTCCTCCTCTACTAATCTCACCTGCAGGAACATTCCTTTAATGTCCCCGCTGATGGCCACCTTTTCCTGGCGGAAGCGGAGTAGAACGCCGAGTAGGGAGGGGCCGAGTGTGGGACCGGGCAGTAACTCTTTATTCAGATTTTGGGATCCGATCTGGTAGCTGCAGTTAAATACTATGCGGTCTTTACCGTTGTGATGGACCTTGTGGTGAGGCACGTACCACGATTCAGTGGTCTGGTCAGCCTCTTTAATGTCCATCTTTGTGACGTGTCCCGCTGTGATGAGCTTCTCAATCTCAGCGCGGTATACACTCTCTTGGGCGGGGTTCTTGGCTAAGCGCCGCTCCGTGTTCAGCAGGTACCGTTCTGTGGCGTCTGTCTTGGCGTGGAAAGTAGGCATTCCTTCTCGCCGCAGGAGTGGCGTGGCGTATCTCAACACGCCGTTGACCGGGACTCTCTTGGTCCCTGTCTCGAGGAGGTGAATGGCGTAAATGTCATCTTTAGAGCGAATGTCTTTCTTTCCGTTCTTAAAGGGCATTTGTTCCAAGGTCCATAACCGCTCTACGTGTTGCAGGAGTGCGGTTTCTCCCTCTGTGACTCGGAGTGGAGACATCTAGTGGCTGTACTTCGGTTGAGAGATTTGGCGAGCGGGCCTTGGAGAGTCCATCCCAAACGGGTCTCGACTGCTGCAGGACAGCCTCGGGGTCCGGTATGAACCCGGTCTATCGGGACAATGAGGTCTGCATGGTCGGAGCCTATCAACAGGGTCGGCATAGCATTGTCTATGAGCGGGATCGGTAACTTGCGCAGATGTGCATATTTCTCCATCAGCTTGGCGACGGGGTATGTGTACCGCGACAGTCCTATTTCTTGGCTGGTGAAAGCGTCTGTAATCTGGTACCGTCGCTCAGGCTGGCCGCTTGCTGCGATAGAGAATGAGACATTCTCGCCCTTTATCGTCTTCAAATCTCGTCTTATTGTCCGAATTGTCATTTGGGTTTCGCTTCCCCGCAGCCCTAGCTGGGCCGCAGCGGAGGCGAGCAGAAGGGTCTTCTCTGACCCGTCATCGAGGACGGCGTAAGTGTCCAGGACTTTATTCTGGTAGCTTAGTGTCACACGCACTACTTTTAGGAGTACTCGGGCTCCACTGCTGCTGGCGGGATCGATGTACATGACGCTCGCTTTGCTGCTGGATGGTGCGGGTGAAGGGCGCCGTCTGTTACTGTCGTGAAGTATATCCAGATGGGCTCCATCGCACTTGGTGCACCTTTTCTTTAAGCGGCATTCGGCTGCCATGTGTGAGCGCGCACAGCGAAAACAGCGCTTGTTGGACTTTATCCATTGACTTGCTTCCTCCGCGTTCAGCTTGGGGAAGGAGTCACATTGCGCTAGCCAGTGTTCTTTCTCACAGTAGGGGCACACTATCTTCCACTTCTCCGTTCTGGAGGGGGTACTGTGGCTCCTGCTGCTCGGTACTGACTCCGATTGGTGCATCACAGTCACCGATCTTCTTCCATCATTTAGTCGTCTGGTTCCTTCTCTGGAGCCAGGGGTGCTCCGTCCGAATGTATCTAGCCGTAGGCTGCTGACTTCTCTCGCCAGGAAGTCTGCTAGATCGAGGAGGTTCGGTTCGGGGCCATTCGGGTCTCGGTGGTCTCTCTGCCGCCTAAAACGCTCCTGTCGAGCGGGCGGCAGCTTCTCCAAGATCCTTTCCACATTTGAGTTGGCGTAAAGTTCATGCCTCCCCTTCTCTCTCTGCGCTCCCAACATCCCTACCAGGGACTGCACTCTGATGGACAGGTCGTCCAGTGCTCGATTGTCTATTGCTGGGGGTAAGCGGTCGATGTGTCGGATCTCCTGGATCACGTAATCCCATATGCGCCCATACCTCTGGTCCAATGCTACCAGCGCTGCTGTGTATGGGGTGGTGGAAGTCGCGTAGGCGAGCGCTATATTATGTGCGCGGGGTACCTTTAAGTGCTTCAGTAGGATGGCGTATTTATGGCGTTCATCCAATACATCCACCAACATGGTCTCCAGACACATGCGGAGTTCTGTATACTGGGCCCGGTTCTCTTGGGTGAAGTCGGGTACCATAGGCGTGCCAATGTATGACGCTGACTGTGGATACATCGGCGAGCGTTGGGGGAGAGGCCTCCTAGGCGAGTCTCCTCCCGCTCCTTGGTATGGGCTGGTACCGGCAGTGTACCATGGCCCGCTTGTCCAGGTGCTGTTCCTCGGTGCGGGTCGTGCGTCGTGCTCACCCGGGTATAGAGTCGGGGGTCTGTAGCGCAGCTCCGCGGGAGTATAGCCTGGGCTGTACCGGACCTCCTGGTCCGGTAGAGTACTGTGCTGTCGTCGGGCGTGGTTCTCCTCCTCTTCCTCTTCGTCTTCAGTTAGGTCATCCAGTGCTTGTAGTCTCTGGTTTAGCCTCTCCACAGGATATGCTGCTCCTTCCCGGTTGCTAGGTCTCGCTTGGACCGGTGGGGGGAGGTGGTCTGTGGGGGGTATAGACCTCGTCTGTTGGTCAAGTTCAGGGTTGTTTACTCGGCTAGGGGATGCCGCCCTGGAGGTGTGTCTAGACGAGTTCCTGGAGCCTCTGGCGGAGGGAGAGGGTGTTGTCCGTCTGATCAGCTGTTCTATTAGTTGCGCTTGCTGTCTGTCGCGCTCTGCGTCCCGTAGAGCACCAGCAGCTGCTCGCTGGCTGTCTGCTCGGTCTCGGGCCACATTCTCTTCTCTCTGAATGCGTCTTATTTCTAGACGTATATGCTCTTCTTCGCTCCGCTGCTGGATCTGCAGTCGGTCGCGTTCAGCAGCGGCGTTCAGGCTGATGAGGAAGGCCTGCTGTAGGGTCCTCTCTGCCTCGCTGGGAGAAGGCGGTTGTATAGGGGAGCCTTCCCTCGGGGTACTCCTTGCGGAGCCTTGGAGCTCTATCTCCACGGTGCTCTCCCCGTCTTCTTCCGTGCCGAGTTCTCTCTCGGTAGCGTTGTATTCCTCCCGGGACTCGTCGGGGACTACTTCTTCAGTACTGGCGGGGTGTGAAGTCATGTCTGGTTCCCACTGGTCCCCACCGTGAACTTGGTCAGTTACATTAGAACCCGTAGGGGCCTCTATGGTTGGGGTAGTCTGGGCGTTGGGGTTAGACATACTTTTACTTTCTAGTTTTACCGCGTTTACTGTTAGTAGAAGACTAGGTTGTTGACTGACAGCGTAAGCCTCTAAGTACTGAGGGAGCCGTCGTTCGCGCTGCGGGCGTTGGTTAGGAGGATCGTTTCGTGGAGTGTTCATCATAGGCCATTTCAATATTAATAACACTATATTAATATTACACTGATTACCCTCCGGCTCGAAGGACCAATTGTAACTGAGGGGTACAATTCCCTGACTGTATTACTAGATATGATACTTACTACCACTACCTTTGTACTTAATATTCGGCCACCCAGTACTCGGCATAAATATATTATGATGAACACTGTCACGTAGATGAAACGGATCCAACACAAATGTACGAATTAGAAATAGGTCTTTATTTCTACACAGCGATGGTGTGTAGGGCAAGCACTTAATCAAATCAATCACATTTATGAATGGGAATTAGTATGCACTTTTATGGCAAGAGTATTCGTCGGTATATCAATAGAGAATGTCCAATCTCTGAAGGCGCAGGTGGTACATATACGACCTGGAATAGTTAAGGGATAACGGCAATGATACTTTAATGATTATAGACTGGATACACTAGGGGGGGTTAATCCGGTCGCTTGTAAGCCGACAGGAGTAGGAAGGGGGGGGGGGGGGTAGAATCCGGCTGCCTCATCCGGCCAAGGGTATCCCAGGTGAACCCACTGTAGTGCCGTTCAATGCGCCGGCGATCCTTGGACCACAGATGAAAGCAGATGGACTCTTTGTGGGCCGGCTCTCTCCGGTCCACGGGGGAGAGACGTGAAGCGACCTCGTCTTGCAGAGCGTCTCCTCACCTTGCGTCCTCTCCAGGGGGGGGGGGGTTCCAACACACGGCAGTGTCGGGGGTCTTTATCCATGGAATAATCAACGTATACAAAGCATAATCCGTGCCTGGGAAGGCGGGCTGTCGTCGGTAGAATAATCCGGTATGCAGGTCCACTCGCTCGTCGGCTCTGGGGCTCCTCGGGTGCAGCTTCACGTGGGGTCAACCACCCTGGATAAGCAGCCAGTTCTCTGCCCGAAACGATGGGGTACTGACTACGGTAGTATTCTCACCGCACGAAGCACTATATATTAACAGACTATTATTAGCTTAATAGACTACGTCCAACTCGACGATATTGTGCCAAATATGACTATTCAAATATTAATATACACGATGTTTCAATACCGATGGTAAGCCGAACTTG
Source organism: Notolepis coatsorum (assembly GCF_963971535.1). Classification (NCBI taxonomy): domain Eukaryota; kingdom Metazoa; phylum Chordata; class Actinopteri; order Aulopiformes; family Paralepididae; genus Notolepis; species Notolepis coatsorum. The sequence goes on from NC_140167.1 coordinate 85,567,121, forward strand.
GCCTTACTCCCACACGTGGCGTCGCGGGGAGGCTTTACGTCTGTGACTCTATTGGAGGGTAAGAAACTGGACTGAAAAGGAAGTCCTACTTTAGTAGCGCAGTATATATACGCACTATGAACAAATAGTCCCATTAGTGGTGCGGTAGCCAGATTCCTACGCGGAACTAGGACTTGTTCGTACATGTTGAGCGGTACGTTTGAACTGGGTCTGAGGGGTATGGCAGCCTGGCACCAAGGTCTCGACCAATAGTAGAATGGAGACTATTATGGGATGTTCAGTAGGCTAGAATGGATATTCAATGCATATTGTACAAGGAATATACAAGGGATATCAGGGAATATTAGAGAATATACAAATACAATTAAATATATATATATAAATAAATATATATATTCGGTTTAATCTGGCCCTTCACAACATTAGTAGTAGTAGTAATATTTATGTATTAATTTAATATGAATTGATTATTGTTCATATAGACAGTGAAGATGCGTCCCATGTATCCTGGTACCTGGCTGTTTCACTGTCACGTCGCAGACCACGTGAAAGCAGGCATGGAGGCCGTCTACACCGTCACAGAGAGAGGTAGGAGAGAGAGCCAGTGTGTTTAGGCCTCTACACCGTCACAGAGAGAGGGAAGAGAGCCAGTGTGTTTAGGCCTCTACACCGTCACAGAGAGAGGGAGGAGAGAGAGCCAGTGTGTTTAGGCCGTCTACACCGTCACAGAGAGAGGGAGGAGAGCCAGTGTGTTTAGGCCTCTACACCGTCACAGAGAGAAGGGGGAGAGAGAGCCAGTGTGTTTAGGCCGTCTACACCGTCACAGAGAGAGGGAGGAGAGCCAGTGTGTTTAGGCCTCTACACCGTCACAGAGAGAGAGAGGGAGGAGAGCCAGTGTGTTTAGGCCGTCTACACCGTCACAGAGAGAGGGAGGAGAGCCAGTGTGTTTAGGCCTCTACACCGTCACAGAGAGAGGGAGGAGAGCCAGTGTGTTTAGGCCTCTACACCGTCACAGAGAGAGGGAGGAGAGCCAGTGTGTTTAGGCCTCTACACCGTCACAGAGAGAGGGAGGAGAGCCAGTGTGTTTAGGCCTCTACACCGTCACAGAGAGAGGGAGAGAGAGCCAGTGTGTTTAGGCCTCTACACCGTCACAGAGAGAGGGGTAGGAGAGCCAGTGTGTTTAGGCCTCTACACCGTCACAGAGAGAGGGGTAGGAGAGCCAGTGTGTTTAGGCCTCTACACCGTCACAGAGAGAGGGGTAGGAGAGCCAGTGTGTTTAGCCCGTCTACACCGTCACAGAGAGAGGGAGGAGAGCCAGTGTGTTTAGGCCTCTACACCGTCACAGAGAGAGGGGTAGGAGAGCCAGTGTGTTTAGGCCGTCTACACCGTCACAGAGAGCCAGTGTGTTTAGGCCATCTACACCGTCACAGAGAGAGGCAGGAGAGCCAGTGTGTTTAGAGAGGAACTGAATTCATGCCTGTTATTGGACTGTAACACCTGATCTGATAAAGTAGCAGCAAGACTGAGATATTACTTGTATATAACATATTTACAGTAATGTTTGTATCAAGTAAATTAAATGATATTATTAAATGATGTCTTAACAAATATTAACTGCACGACCCAGAACAAATATGAATGAACCCAGAACAAATAAGAATGAATCCAGAACAAAATATGAATGAACCCAGAACAAATAACATAACACAAGATTATAATGATATGTATGTTTCTCTGTCTACAGCCAGCAGGTCAATGTTTGGCTGAACAACAAAGACATGAAGAGCAGCAGCGACTGACTGACTGACTGACTGACTGACTGACTGACTGACTGACTGACTGACTGACTGACTGACTGACTGACTGACTGACTGACTGACTGACTGACTGACACAGACACACACACACACACACACACACACACACACACACACACACACACACACACACACACACACACACACACACACACACACACACACACACACACACACACACACACACACACACACTGACTGGCAGATACCAATCAAATCACATGTTAACACCTAAACTACTACATCACATGTTAACACCTAAACTACTACATCACATGTTAACACCTAAACTACTACATAACATGTTAACAACTAAACTACTACATCACATGTTAACAACTAAACTACTACATCACATGTTAACAACTAAACTACTACATCACATGTTAACAACTAAACTACTACATCACATGTTATCAACTAAACTACTACATCACAAAGCGCCATCAACCTGTTGGATGAAAACTACGGCTCTCTGACAGGTCACATGTCAGGAAGTGTAAGAACTTACTGAAAACTATGGCTCTCTGATAGGTCACGTGTCAGGAAGTGTAAGAACTTATTGAAAACTATGGCTCTCTGATAGGTCACGTGTCAGGAAGTGTAAGAACTTATTGAAAACTAGGAAGTGTAACAGCTTACCATATCAGCACTTCCAAAATGAGCACCATGTCTTTTTTTACTCACAACTGTGAAATTCTCCAAACTCTGAAAATAACCACTGATATTATATTTGACATGCCAAATAAATACATGTGGTGATTTGATCATTCTTCTACTAGTCATTGTGATTATTTTCTGAATTAAATGTGAAAGTGATGTGAGCTGGGTGGAGATCAGCTGTGATCATGTGAGCTGGGTGGAGATCAGCTGTGATCATGTGAGCTGGGTGGAGATCAGCTGTGATCATGTGAGCTGGGTGAAGATCAGCTGTGAATCTGTGATCATGTGAGCTGGGTGGAGATCAGCTGTGATCATGTGAGCTGGGTGGAGATCAGCTGTGATCATGTGAGCTGGGTGAAGATGTGTATGACAGAATTGAGATGCTCAATTCTTTTAACTCATTCCCTGCCAACAACGTGCTTACTCTTTATTGGGAGTCGATGGCCCGCCACAGTCTTATAATGAACCGAAAATATTTATTTTATTATTTAAACAAATATATATATAAATAAAATTATTTTTATATTTTTAAATATTAAGTTTGCCAATAGGGATGTATCAGTAGTATTGGCAGTGGTAGTAGTCATAATAGTAATCCAGTATATATTTTTATTTTCTAGAGAAATAGTCAGTGGATCTCAATCCTCTCCTCGAGGCACCCCAGCCGTTCCATGTATTTGTTAAATTCCACCACCAGCACACCTGATTCAATTAATAAAGGGCTTTTAAGTTGAATCAGGTGTGCTGGTGGTGGAATTTAACAAATACATGGAACGGCTGGGGTGCTTCGAGGAGAGGATTGGGAAGCACTGCTCTAGTCGATTTTGTGTTTTGAGCACAAAGATCATCATAGATCTTTATTTTGCTCTCAAAGTGCACCAATTGATGCATTTAACTTTAAAATGTACCAAAAATAAAACAATTACGGGGGAGCATGCCCCCGGACCCCCCTAGAGGGTCAGAGGTTCACCCACCACAGTCTCACAAAATCCTGTGGGAAACACTGAGTACAGTGACACGGAGAAGCACTCGGGAACAGTGAGTATTTGGGTGATGGCCCTGCTGGGGAGAGTTGACTGTGTGAATAACACATATAGAAATGAGTAATGCTGATAAACGAAGTTTATACATTGTGTTATGTAGTGTTGTATACTGCTGTCAAGCGACTCAAGTCTTTCTTTTTTTGTACTATAGTAAAATGTATATTATATAATGTATCATACTAAATTATGTTATATCAAGTAACATTTATGGAAGACTAAATGTAAATGTAAGGGGGTAGGGATAAATAAGCTTAGCTTCCCTCTACTCCTTTTTTGAACATGTCAACTAACTACATTGCTCTTGACTTTTTGTTTATAGTTTATTTTTCATTCTGATTATTCTGTTTGACAAAGCTTGATATTATGATTTATTTAGAGGAATGTAAAGAATACACGATCAAAAATAAACATTTCATTCATTCATTCATTCATTCATTCATTCATTCATTCATTCGATAATGAATGGTAAAGACTGTGTGTGACCTGTGGAACTCATATTGCTGTGTGTGATAGGACTGGACCGAAGCCTTGTATCTGAAAATAAATAATCTGTGACATTGAAGGGTCTGAAAAATGTTCCAGCCTCCCAATGACTCAGTGTTACTGTTTACTCACCGGAGCTAAGATTGGTTGTTTAGCTGTATATTTCGATTGATTGGTTATTTCATTTTCGTGTCATGCACACAAAGTGCCCAACCCTCATAGGTTTATAAGACACCAAAAATACTGTTGCAGTGTTCCATTATCACATTACACATTTAATTTAATTCGATACCCTCATGTTCAGTACTTAAGATGCCTAAAGAGACGCCCCGAATTGTGCGCTTTGCTTATACAGATTTTACATCAAATTCCAGCAAGAGCACTGCTAGATGTTTGATAACAAACTATTGAAGAGAAGACCGGGACAACCTTAAACTTCAACAGACATCTGTGGAGTGGAGTGGACTCAACCTTGATGACTTGGACTCGGGCTCAGACTCGGGTAATGGGGACTCGAGTCGACTCTGGCTCTTCTTTGGTGACTCAGACTTGGACTCGAGATTTTGTGACTCGACTACAACACTGGCTAGTGGTAACGTCTCTGACGGTATCTGTGCTAGGCAAAATCTGCATATGGCTTGCTGATAACAAACTATCATTACACATGGGCAAAACAGAGTCCATTCTCTTCGGTTCAAATAACAAACTCAGCAAGACCGACGGCTTCTCAGTTAACTTACAGTGGGTGACAATATTGTCACAAGGAAAGAAGAAATTACCTACCTGGGTTCCATCCTATAGAGGCAAATCTTTCCTGTGACAAAATGGCATCCAATGTAATAAAAAAAATCAAACAACTAACTCGATTCTTGTACCGGATCTCCTCTCTGGTAAACAAGAATACCCTGAAGACTCTGGCAGGAGCACTCATTCAAGGGTACTACGACTATGCTTGCACCTCATGGTACCAAAGCACCTCAAAAGCGCTAAAAACAAAATTACAAACATCTCAAAACAAACTGGTCAGACTACTGCTTGACCTTACTCCTAGAACCCACCTCACCCCTGCCCACTTTGACAACCTAGGATGGCTTAGAGTAGACGACAGAGTACAGCAACTTGCAATGGGCCTGGTCTACAAGATACACTACATGACCAAGGTACCCATGTACATGTCAAAATACTTCCCAAAGGTCAGTGAATACCACGATCACAACACCAGAGGGAGCTCCACAAATCATGTTAAACCCAGATTCGGCTCAAACAAGGGACTAAACACGTTTCGCAATTATGCCACATCAATGTGGAACGCCCTACCCAAAGCTGTAAAGGAATGTGAATCACTACCCACTTTCAAAACCACTCTCAAAGAACACCTACGGGAGACTGCAATTCGAAACTGGCCCCTGTAAATGTCCTAACCCCCTCCAATGTACAGTAAATGACCAAGTATGGTTTTGTCAATAGTCCAATGTACAGTTTTGCTTGTACAGTTGTGCAGTGTCCCCCACCCACCCACCCCTCCTACCCAACCCCCCCCCCCCTACCCAACCTCCTCCAATGTACAGTTTCTACGTCAAATGTATATACTCTCTTTTCTGGACTCTTTTTGTATCACAAACAGTACTATATTTGCAAATCTGGTATGTCATAATAAATGTATAGATGTAGCAGTACTGTCTATCTGTATGTCGTGTGTGTCATATGTTATGATGAATTGAAAATGGTGGACCCTGATGTAAACAAGACGAAAGACTTTCTCTGGTCTCCATCCCCTTAACAATTGTATGTATTGAGGGGTGTAAAAAGTACCCAGAAATTATACTTAAGTGAAAGTATGGGTACCGTCTCAAAATCTGACTCAAGTAAAAGTCAAAGTATCTGGCTAAAAACACACTTGAGTAAAAGTCAAAAAGTCCTACTTTTAAATGTACTTAAGTACTAAAAAGTTAAAGTAAAAATTTTTTTGAAAGGGATAGACCAGGGGTCTCAAATTCATTCCATCGTGGGCCAAGTTTTCATTTTAACTATACATTGCACCAGGTGAGTTAGTTGAAGAGGTGAGCCAATTAGTGAAATCATCAGCTGGTGTTTAGGCAAGGCTGGAATGAAACCAAGCATACACTCTGCCCACAATGGAATGTGTTCTGCGATAGACAATGCTGAAGACAGACAGAAGACAGAATACTGGAGTACCCTGAATAATATCACAATATTAACCACAGCATAATGCGGATCTGACTGTCTATTCTTCTGATAGCAGGTGTTTAATCAAAGATCCCTGCTTTCTAGTGTTGCACAAGGACCAATCAGCATGGGTATGGGCGGGTTCATTTTCCATTGATGGGGATTTGATTGGCTGTTTACCTGCGGTCGCAGGATTAATAACATTTGATTGAATTGATTGAATTTGATTGATTGATTGATTGATTGATTGAATTGATTGATTGATTGATTGATTGATTGATTGATTGAAAAGTTTATTAACAGATTGCAGAATGGGTACAGTACAGTACAGCTCAATACATACAATTGTTAAGAGGATGCAGACCTGAGAAAGACTTTCGTCTTGTTTCCATCAGGGTCCCCCATTTTCAATTCATCATAAACGTTAATGTTAGTTCGGCCAGATAAACAATTAAAATATACTAATTAAATGGTTGGACCTGTGAGATTTGTACTTTGTAGGTCTGCATTTTAAATGTAAGGAGTAAAAAGTATGTATTTTTTCTCTGAAATGTAATGGAGTAAAAGTACAAAGTATACAAACCTAATAATACTAGAGTAAAGTACAAATCCCCCAAAACAGTACTTAAGTATTGTAACGAAGTACAATTACTCAAGTACTTTACACCCTGTACCCCAGGGCTATTCAACTAAATTGTTCAGGGGGCCACATTGTCAGAAACCCAAGGGGCCAGGGGCCGGACTGCCACGGCGCCTCCCCGTGCTATGAATATATGTACACTTGACACAACACGCAACCACATTTTCACAACTTTTATTTAACTACATTGCAAAAGTAGTATACTTTTCAAAAAAAGTGCTTCATTTATGTGCCACATCTGCAACATCTCCTGCAAAAAGTGCTTCATTTATGACTGTGCAACAACTGCAACATCTCCTCCTCAACATTTCAATATAAAAATAAAATAAAAAACAAACAAGTGCATGATGTGCATCTGAACATTCTAACATTGACACTTGAACAAAAAAACACATTTATAGTGCAGCTGAGCTTATGAAAAAGTGCTTCATGTCTGTGCAACAACAGCAAATCACAGCATCTTATTAGCACTTATTGTCCACTCTTAACTCTCAAACATCAGGGGGGTGGGGGGCAGACAGGCCTAGCCTACATACACACATCTAATGAGAGAGATTGCACTTCTTTGACTGGGCAATGGCAGAGAAAGAGGGTTCATAGGAAGTGAGGGCTACCCGCAAACAGTGATGCAAATGCTCATTTGTCAAGGAGGCACGTTGCTTGTTTTAATGGCATTCATGTGAGAGAAACTGGATTCACAGGTGTATGTTGAGCCAAACATTGTTAGCACAGATATTGCCAGCGTTTTTATTTTGGGGAATGTCTTGACATGAATACACGTTATCCAAAATGTTGTGGTGGATTCATTCTCAAGTGCCTGCTTCAGAGCAGATGATGCTTGCATGTCAATTATTTCAAGTTGCAGGAGACCTTCATCAATGTGAAGTCCTTGTCCTTTTGTGGAAATAGCAGCTACATTGGCAAATGGGTTGCTCACAATTCTCTGGACATGTCAAATTCATCAAATCGACTTGCAAAGTTTTCCCTCAATTTATCAATGAAATGTGTCATTAATTGAGTGACGTTTGGCTCAATTGTGCGTGTTAACGTTGACATGAAAAAAAAAGTAAAAAAAAATATATATATATATATTTTTTAATTTTTTTTAATTTTTTTTTTATTATCATCTAATCTTTGGCGGGCCGGTCAGAATTATCCCGCGGGCCGGATCTGGCCCGCGGGCCGCCAGTTGAATAGCCCTGCTGTACCCATTCTACAATATGTTAATACACTTTTCAATCAATCAATCAATCAATCAATCAATCAATCCGTGGAACCATTGTATCAATTGTATTTGTTCCTAACGGATGTTCTTAGATGTGACACCACAACACACATGTGTAACGTTCAACAGGAACCCGGAGCCTCAGCCTGCTCGCTGTTCTACCATTATATTATATAGCGCTTAGTTATTACTACTACTGAACACATGAAGCACATCAACCTGTACAACACCACAGCGAGGAACACATTGTTTATATAGTAACACTGAGACCTGTAGTCAGGTTAGGGTTAGTCTGAACCAGAGTCTGAACATGGCCCAGCAGGACGACAGCGACGATGATATGGACGGTTTTATGGACAAATTCAAGGCACAGAAATATAAAAATGCTTTCAGCGAAAGCAACTGGCAAGAGGTAAGACATTAGTTTAACAAGTACATTTTCTGTAATCAATGAGAACATTGACTTTTAACTGGATCTTGGAGGCTGTCGCTAGCATAGATATATAAACACATCTATGGTCGCTAGTAGCAGCTATAACTATAACCTCGGTAAACAAATGAGTGGTTCGAGTTAAAGAAACACGCCAACATGATCACCGTCTTCTCCAGAGTCAGACAAGAAGGTCGATACACAGTTCATCCCTGTGCGTTCAGTAGAAAGCTATCCGGCTGCAAGCTAGCCTAATTTAGCACAAATGAATGGAAGTGGATACGGACCACTACACACCGCTTTAAGATGGGCTAGTGGTCCGTATCCGCTTCCATTATTTTGTGCTAAGCTAGGCGATCTTGCAGCTGCATAGCTTTCTACTGAACGCACAGAGAGTCTTTCAACATTTCCCATAATGTTGACATAATAATAATAATAATAATAATAATACATTTTATTTGGAGGCGCCTTTCAAAACACCCATGTTACTTTTAACCTAAGTTCAACCAGTGACGTTTCTTTTGCTGTGTCATGTCGTCATGCAGGAGTTTGACAAGGTGCCCATGTTTATGAAAACAGCCCCTGAGGACATCGACCCACTGACTCACCCGGAGCTGGCTTGTATTCAGTCCATCATCCACGACGACGACAGGCCTCCAGAAGGTAACGCTGTCCTGGGATGGAGGAGCAGAAAGTTCTCTTGGTTCTAAACTAAAGTGAAAACCACGCCATAAACGGTCCATCCTATTATCTTAAGTCAGTTCTTGATATTCATGAACATAATAAACAACTCTCATCTCAATGATTTTCTAAAGGAGAACTTCTTTACCTCTTGGCCGTCCTGCCTCCCCCAATGTTTGTTAATACACACTGAGATATCGTATGATATGCAGAGGAAAAACACGTTTGAATAATGAGTGAATTCTGTTGGTATTCACCTGACAGTATTCCTCCTGTCTCTTCAGAGAAAGCCGAGAGCCTGAAGGATGAAGGCAATGATTATTTCAAAGAGAAGAAGTATCCCAAGGCAGTGGTGTCCTACACAGCAGGCCTCAAGCTAAACTGCAGCAACCAGGAGGTCAACACTATTCTGCTCACCAACCGAGCTGCAGCACACTTCTACCTGGGTAGACATTATCGTCTGTCTGTCTGTCTGTCTGAAAGTTAGTGATGTGTGGGACAGTGTATATTGACTATATTCCCTGCTCCAGGGATAAGACTGGTTGATGTATCCATCTATCCATCTATCCATCTATCCATCCATCTATCCATCCATCCAGGATAAGGCTGGTTGAAAGGGTTACTGGGGATACCTAGTGGGCTTCCGTAGGTCTTCTTGATAAACCACACATGTCCAGATACCTATATCATGAATCTCTTACTAACCAAATATCTGTAAATTCATTGCTCCAGTGAATTCTAATACTCTGGGATACTCTAATTCAACTGAATGAACAATAAATAACCAATTGCATGTTTTCAAACAAACATTATAAACATGTTGACAGAGGACAAACAAGATGGAGAATGTGGTGTTTGTGCATTGTTTAATTTGATTAAATAATAATAAATAAATAAAATTACAGTTTTTTTTTACCGAGCTAAATGTGATAATATATCACAAATTCAATATGGATTTTGGGTCACATCACCCTAAGCTTTCAAGAGCAGATTATATAAAGACTATTCTGACATTTGTTTGCCTGGGAATTATATATATATATATATTTTTTTAATAAATAATAATTAGTTAAACATGTTGCTTCTCGTTTGTCCTGCAGGTAACATGCGTTCTGCACTGAATGATGCCACGTCTGCAAAGAAGATCAAACCTGACCATCTGAAAGCATTGATAAGAGGTAGACAGACATGCACACAAACACAGCTGTTATGCTAATATGCTAAACGTTTTCTCTCACTTTGAATGAAATGCGTAGCTCGCTGTCCTTAGTGAGCTACTTATTCACATACATCAATACTTTGATCAGAGGAAAATACCGGTATCATAAAGGCTTTTTTTTTTTTAATTCAGATGAAGTGTTTAACACGTCAATATAGCTCTTGGAGGTATACCATATTTGTGAAGTATACTGTTATGGCTCCATGCAGAGGTATGCATTGTTACAATAGTCATCAACAATCTATTTATTTTTTTATCAAATACATATATATATATATTAGTGGTGTGGGAAAATATCGATATAGTATCGCAATACTTCGCGTGGCGATACTGTATCGATACAAGGATGCCAAGTATCGATATTTAATTATGCAAACACATTTTTTATAATTATTTTTATATATAAGGAAGTTGCATTGTTCATTTCAATACCTGTAATAGTACAGTAGTCCACACATGCACGCGTGTGCATTCAGTTAAGTTGGAATATGACTGTAATACAAACGGTTCAGTTTGTCAGGTACATGCAACACAGATTACAGTGTTGACATCTGTCTGCTTGAGAAAATCCCATTTGCTGCAATAGAAATGATTGAAGTGAGAGGAACAGACTGAAAACTCAATTTTATTAGATAAAACATGTTGACAAAGTTTTACTTTGCAGTTGAAAAAAGTGAATAAATTGCAATATATCGCAATATTAATATAGCAATACTCAGCATAACGCAATATCACCCAGCCCTAACCGAAACAGGGAATCGTTTAAGTGAGTTAGATGCATTCTGAGGACCACTGTTGTCTGCCTTGTGTCCTTGCAGGAGCTCAGTGTTGCATGGAGCTGCGTAAGTTCACAGAGGCTCTGCAGTGGTGTGACGCAGGCCTCCAGGTCCATCCTGCTGACAAGAAGCTGCAGGAGCTCAGGACCTCAGCTGATAAACACAAGGTTGGACCGGTGTCACACTGCAGTTACTCATGTTCATACGTATTGTTATTATTAGTGTCAGGGCTCTCCCCAGGGTGTTCAAACAAGATGGTGCAGAGTCGCTACTAGGGGGTGGACCTGGGGGGGGGGGGGGGGGGGGGGCTGTGTGTTGTTGTTTCTGCTAATTGCTTTTGCTTATGAACTATTATTATTTTTCTGACTATGTATTTATGATTGATCTATTGTTTTAAATTGATTGTGTGTAGTAGTAGTAGTATAACACATAATTCAGTGTTTCATTAAGTGAAAGAATAAATAGTTTAAACCCATATTCTGGACTTGGAACTGAATTGTTTTTTGTTTAGCCCCTTGTGGCTCTTTTGAGCAGCCTACATGTAACCGCAACAGTAGTAGTAGTAATCGATGTACTTATTATCATTATTATTACTAATCCTCTCTCTCTTGTTGATGTTTTTAGCGAGCAGTAGAGAGGGATACCAGGAAGAACAAGCTGAAGAACAAGAAAGCTTGCAGTGAGACGGAGGCTCTCCTGACTGCTATAAAGGTGAGACATAATCAATGCATGTAATAATCACCTATATTCTGCTATTTTCCCATCAATGAGCAATATTTAGTCATCTATTTTCTTTGTCCCGTTTTCAGTTTTTTTTTTGAAAGTGTTGCTTTTCCTGCCGACAATTTGAGCAACTGAACTCATTTCTGTTCTGACGCTTTTTAAACCGTTAAAGGGGCATTTGGCAATATATATTTAAAAAATCTGAATCCTATAACCTGTTATGAGGAGGACATGGGATAATATAAAAGGTACCAACGTGTTCTGTGTCTCGAGAGCTCAGGCCTGATGATGTCACCCAGAGAAGACCTAAAAGAGGATATGGAGAGGGCTTCAGCGTTCTTGGTTTTGTTTCAGTAGGTGCTCTTTGGATTAAATCCGGGGTAGGATTCGTTATAGTTATAAAGAAGTTTAAATCCAAGGCAGCTCTACAGGTTTTAAAATGCCTTTATTTTATGGCTCACATTATTTAGAGAATTTAAAATAAACCGACATGTTTCGGCTTACACAGGGCCTTCAATACCCTGATGAAGGCCCTGTGTAGGCCGAAACATGTCGGTTTATTTTAAGACCTACTTTCCTCTAGTTGTACCTACGACTAGGGCTGCTCGATTATGGCAAAAATCATGATCACGCTTATTTTGATTGATATTGAAATCACGATTATTAAACACGATCACTCATTGATTTGAAAACATGATGACGACAACATTTGTTTTACCTTTCTTCTTGACTAAAGGCTGCCTTTCTGTCGTCTTCTACGAGTTACCAAAGACGTTTGTAAATAACTGGAGAAACGTGCCGTGGCTCCTCCTCCCCCTCAACACCAGCTGAAACGACTGTCTGGGCTTGAGCGGAGGGAGGGGCAGAGTGCACCGCTGTGAAGGAAGGGTGCGCTGCATTTACAACACAAGACAAAATTAGAGCAACGCGGTGTGCGGCACAATAATAGTTTTATCTCGATTATCTTGTTTTCATTATTGTGGGAAGACAAAATCTTGACAAATCCAGTCCTACCTACTACAGTTAAAGTAGCCCCCAGCCCTACCTACTACAGTAAAAGTAGGCCCCAGCCCTACCTACTACAGTAAAAGTAGGCCCCAGCCCTACCTACTGCAGTTAAAGTAGGCCCCAGCCCTACCTACTACAGTAAAAGTAGGCCCCAGCCCTACCTACTACAGTTAAAGTAGGCCCCAGCCCTACCTACTACAGTAAAAGTAGGCCCCAGCCCTACCTACTACAGTAAAAGTAGGCCCCAGCCCTACGCCCTACCCGCTGCAGTAAAAGTAGGCCCCAGTCCTACCTACTACAGTAAAAGTAGGCCCCAGCCCTACCTACTACAGTTAAAGTAGGCCCCAGCCCTAGCTACTACAGTAAAAGTAGGCCCCAGCCCTACGCCCTACCTGCTGCAGTAAAAGTAGGCCCCAGCCCTACCTACTACAGTAAAAGTAGGCCCCAGCCCTACCTACTACAGTAAAAGTAGGCCCCAGCCCTACCTACTACAGTAAAAGTACGCCCCAACCCTACCTACTACAGTAAAAGTAGGCCCCAGCCCTACCTACTGCAGTAAAAGTAGGCCCCAGCCCTACCTACTACAGTAAAAGTAGGCCCCAGCCCTACCTACTACAGTAAAAGTAGGCCCCAGCCCTACCTACTACAGTAAAAGTAGGCCCCAGCCCTACCTACTACAGTAAAAGTAGGCCCCAGCCCTACCTACTACAGTAAAAGTAGGCCCCAGCCCTACCTACTACAGTAAAAGTAGGCCCCAGCTCTACCTACTACAGTTAAAAGTAGGCCCCAGCCCTACCTACTACAGTAAAAGTAGGCCCCAGCCCTACCTACTACAGTAAAAGTAGGCCCCAGCCCTACCTACTACAGTAAAAGTAGGCCCCAGCTCTACCTACTACAGTAAAAGTAGGCCCCAGCCCTACCTACTGCAGTAAAAGTAGGCCCCAGCCCTACCTACTACAGTAAAAGTAGGCCCCAGCCCTACCTACTACAGTAAAAGTAGGCCCCAGCCCTACCCACTACAGTAAAAGTAGGCCCCAGCTCTACCTACTACAGTTAAAAGTAGGCCCCAGCCCTACCTACTACAGTAAAAGTAGGCCCCAGCCCTACCTACTACAGTAAAAGTAGGCCCCAGCCCTACCTACTGCAGTAAAAGTAGGCCCCAGTCCTACCTACTACAGTAAAAGTAGGCCCCAGCCCTACCTACTCCAGTAAAAGTAGGCCCAGCCCTACCTACTACAGTAAAAGTAGGCCCCAGCCCTACCTACTACAGTAAAAGTAGGCCCAGCCCTACCTACTGCAGTAAAAAGTAGGCCTCTAGTCTCTCAAAGGACTGGATGCCAAGCTCTCCTATTCAATTAATGCATTGAATGTGATTCGTTTCGTTTCTTTAATATTTGTCATACAGAAGTACAGAATACTTTTATACAAAATGCTTCTTACTGTTACGCTCCAGAGACTGTGCAAGACAAGATAAGTATGAAATAAAATAACATAGTAAAATTAGAAGTAAAAAAATGAGGTCACAGTGTTCAGTTTAGACATATGTACAATGTTCGATGCAGAATAGACGTAGTTACCATACAATATACAATACTGTGCAGTGTACTAATATACAATACTATATAGTGCAAGGCAGAAATGGGACGAGGTGCAATTTAGGTACAATTCACAGTAGGTGTACGAGTTGTAGTGCAAATCCTTTATCAATAAATATAAAGTGTAAAGTGTGTTTGTGTGATCTAAAGTGTGGAGAGTGGGTGCTGCAGTGTGTTGTTTGTTTGAGTGAGTGTGTGCGTGTGGGTGTGTGTGCTGTGTGCATTTGATGGTTGTTGCATAGTGTTTATTGTTCGTTTAGCAGCCTGATGGCCTGGGGATAGAAGCTTCTTCTGAGTCTTTCTGTGCTCGCCTTAAGACTCTGGTATCGCTTGCCTGACCGCAGCAGTTCAAAGAGGCAGTTGTTCGGGTGGCTCGAGTCCTTAATAATTCTCTTAGCCTTCCCCTTGCACCGCTTGTTGTAAATGTTTGTTGTAATATGTATTGTCATTATACAGCACAAGTACAGTACAATGAAAATAATGTGCAAATGTAACCGTAAAGTGCAATAGCAATATACAATGTACACCTGATTCAACTGGACATTAAATATATAAAAGAGTACTAGTACTGAGTAATAGTGCTAATCCGATGTATGTACAGAGTTGTAGTATTAATATGTACAGTGATACAGGTATAAAGACAGTAAGGTAGTAGGTGATACTGGCCAGTAGCGTAACTAGTAAGAGTAGGTAAGGGATATGTACAGATATAGTATCTACAGTTATGTAAAAAGGCTTATATGCAGGTATGTACAGACGGATGTGGATATATATATATATTAGTGCTGTCAATCGATTAAAATATTTAATCGCGATTAATCCCATGATTGTCCATAGTTAACTCGTGATTAATCGCAAATTAATCACCTTTTAATTTTTGTATCTACCATAAACGGATCTTTTTCAAGTTCCAAGTTTTAATACTCTTAACAACATGAGAGTCAACTGTCAAATGCTTGCTTTATGCAGCCATTTAACACAAAAGGATGACCCTCATGCATTGCAAATTTGCATCAAATTCAAAACAGAGTGATGCACAAAATAACTTAAATGAAAATAATAATTTAAAACAATGAATAAAGTGTGCATGAAATAATAGGGGAAAGAAAACGTTAGGAACTTGTTACATTCACCCACACAAGGGCTGAGTAATCACACCACCCCCCCTCTCTCTCTCACACATTCTCCCAGGTCTCTTTCTCTCTTGCCCCTTCCTCATCTCTCACCCCCCTCTCTCTCTCTCTCTATATCTCACACACACACACACACACACACACACACACACACACACACACACACACACACACACACTTCAGAAACAAACATAGTATCAATGAGAGCATCAATAATACACCTGAGTGAAGTCTAGTAAAAAAAATAGTGGCGTTAATAGAATCGGGTGATAACGCGTTAATACCGCGTTCACTTTGACAGCCTTAATATATATATATATATATATATATATATATATATATATATATATATATATATATACGTTAAGAATGAATATATTCAGATTTATTATTTGCCATATGCAACAAGTACAATGGTATTCTTACTCTCTGTTTGCTCCACAGCATAAATTAATAAAAAAGCAACAATTTATAGAAAAAAAAAGCAGGTATTAATATACAATAAACTGTCTGCGGCATGTGCAATAAAATAAATAAAAATGAAGTACAACTAAGTATAATTAAATAAATACTTATATCTCTGTTATATCAATTTATTACATGGCGTTTTTTAACATTCGCAGAAATGCTTGATTGTGATTGGTCAATAGCGCTCGTCAGAGGTCCGTTATTACTCGATAACGGACCTCTGCCGAGCAGTAATGACCGCTGTACGCAGCTGTAGCAATCAAGCCCACTGTCATCAGTGCAATCAGACCACAGACCTGCCGGCTGCCGCCCCGGCGATGACAGCGGGAGCCAGGGCCGGACTGGGGAAATAATTCATACCGGGAGATATAGCGCGAAATATAGACCCAGTCAGGCCACTTTTTAAGCGGGGGGTCTGGGGGTCCCCCACCAGGATTTTTTTTGTTACAAAGACTTAATTTCCTGCATTCTGGTGAATTTTAGTGCATGTGAATCACAAACTAATGAGCCAACAATTGCTTAGTACAATGTACTGTTATGGACCTCAAATAAAACTGTTGTGGCACTAGCAATGCTACTCTCTCCACCTTCAAAAAGAAAAAAGCAAGAGCACAACATATTTTTCTATTTACTATTATAATACAGTTAACCACTCTCTCCTGTAAGGGCCTTTCTTTTTCTTTGTTTTATCCCTCTCTCCTCCACCCTTTCTCTTTCTTCCACTGTCCATCTTGACATCAACGTTAATTGACTTTCGCTCTACTGTATCTCTCCCGAGTCCCTCACTACCTGGCTCATTGCCTGGCTGTTATTCTGCATCTGAGTGCCGTCTGCCATTCCATTCGCCGCCTCCGCTGTCAATCAGTTGTATCGCCTGGTCCCGCCTCCACCAATCACAAGCGGCAACACGGCTCCATTGTGTGTGTGTGATCCGCGTGAGAGAGAGAGTCAGATAGTTCTCCAACTCTGACGCAGACAGTGAAATCCTGGTTGTTCCCCACCCATCTAGGTTATCTAACTATCGCGCCGCGCCGCCGCCACAACTAGAAACAATGGCATGGCAAAAAAAATAATTTTTTTTTTTTTTTTTTTTTTTTTTTTTTTTTTATATATCATTTTTTTTTTAATCTGTGCAGGCCAGGCCACCGGGAAAACTCCCGGTGCTCCCGATGGCCAGTCCGGGCCTGGCGGGAGCGACAGAACAGAACTGCGTCTGCATTTGATCTCATCTTGTCGATGGTGTAAAATGAATTGGGTATATTGTTAGTAAGTTAGCCATGTAATAAGCGGGATAATGTATAGCCTATACTCGGTCATTGTCGCAAAATAATTGACCTTCACTGACGTTTAAAACACCTCGGCGAGGCGCCTCGGTATTTTAAACTCTGTCTGTCAATTATTTTGCGACAATGACCTCGTAGCTATACATTATCCCTTACGTATGCGCTTGTGTTCCTGCACGTAGAACCGAGGGGTCCAGCTAGTCCGGTCTAAGAGGCGCATTAGACGTGGTTCAGACGAGGAGGGAGGCGCCGCTGCTGCTGCCGTCTCGGGGTTGAGTCTGGACGACCTGGGCTCCCAGGAGGCCACGGGGAAGCGGGTGTTCCTGGACGCACAGGGAGCCCTGCACTGGCCCGTTCTGTTCCTCTACCCCGAACACAAGCAGACCGACTTCGTCGCCGCCTTCTGTGAGAGCTCCTGGTACGTTCTGGAGATCTTTCCCTCTCCTGTCCCTCTAGGATTTAGTTTTTCTTGCACTTGAAAAAGATGACACATTTTGTTAAATTTTTTGTTGTTTAGGCTACACTGTAAAGCGTTTTTGAGCAGCGTAAAAGCATTATATGAATTAAATGTATGTATTTGTTTATCTTAAAGGCCTCATTAAATCAAAATAGATGTTTGTTCTTTTATCACATATGTCTTACACTGATTGGGTCTCATTCACCAACGGACTTGAGACAAAAGTTAAGAACACATTTTGTCGTAGCTCCACGATTTTCTTCTCGGGGATTCGCATCGTCGTAAGTGTGACTGGTGTGTACCACCATGTTCATAAGGGCTTTATTTGGGAGGAATCATGGTGATTGCGTTCACGTCGACTCTACAGACATCCTTGGAATTAAATAATCATAATAATAATAAATACAATTTGTATGATAAAAAATTTACGTTTACAGTCAATCGTGATGTCCGAAAATAAATACAAGTACTACTACGCGTGGAGAGAACCTCTCCACGCATTGATGAATCCGGGGTTAACTGTCGTAGGCTTTCTCTTACGAACTTCCAAGGAGGTTATTTAAGAGAGAACTTGGTGAATGAGGTCCAATGTCACTTATACGCCAGTATCTGTCCCAACAATTTGTCCCTACAGTTTCATAGATCACCTGGCGCTCATGTTTGGAGAGGAACTTCCACCTTGGGACACGGACAGGAAGTACCGGCCCCAAAATCTACAGGTTTGTGTGTTGTCCTCAAAAACATTTTATAAAAGCATGCAGATCCAAACGATAAATACTAGCTACCAGACAGAAAAACCCTGAGACAAATGAAATGATTGAGTCTGATGGAGTCTGTACACTAGTTAACATGGAGTCTGCACACTAGTTAACATGGAGTCTGCACACTAGTTAACATGGAGTCTGCACACTAGTTATTATGGTTTGTTTTGTTCTGATGGAGTCTGCACACTAGTTAACATGGAGTCCGCACACTAGTTAACATGGAGTCTGCACACTAGTTAACATGGAGTCTGCACACTAGTTAACATGGAGTCTGCACACTAGTTAACATGGAGTCTGCACACTAGTTAACATGGAGTCTGCACACTAGTTAACATGGAGTCTGCACACTAGTTAACATGGTTTGTTTTGTTCTGATGGAGTCTGCACACTAGTTAGGGTTAGGGTTACGGTGGAGTCTGCACACTAGGGCTGTCCCCGACTAAGGATTTGGATAGTCGACTATGATTGGACGAAATTTGCCGTTAGTCGACTATAAGTATAATATTTTTTTATTTCTTTTTTATCATTCCATTTGGGCTGTGGGGGTGCTTAATGTCTGAAGGAGTCGACTGAAGGCTTCTTGTCCTCTGCAAAAGCATGCAATTGGTCCACTGATGGATACATCTTGATATTTGTCTAGTCTAGTGTGTTCATTAGATGGGTGAAATCCTCTTTCAGTGCCTCTGTGCCTGTTTTCTTAGGCAGTTAGCCTCTGGTATAAATTATATATATATATATTTTTTTTTTCTTCGACTAAGAGGTTGGCAGTCGACTACGGCTCCTTTCGACCGATTAGTCGACTAATCGACTAATAGGGGTCAGCCCTACTGCACACTAGTTAACATGGTTTGTTTTGTTCTGATGTGTGGAGTCTGCACACTAGTTAACAGTGTTTGTTTTGTTCTGATGTGTGCGTTGGGAGTTTAGTAGGGGTAGGAATCACCAGAGGCCTCACGATACGATAGTATTGCGATACTAAATACCGGTATATTGCAATATGCTGAGTATTGCAATATATTAAATTAATATTGCGATTTATTACCTTTTTTTAGGGATGCTCGATATTGGCTTTTTTACCGATACCGATATTCCGATATTGTCCAACTCTTAATTTCCGATACCGATATCAACCGATACCGATATATGCAGGGTTTCCCACCCCAAAAAACGGAATAATTTCAGGTAACTAATCATTTCACTGGATATATATATAACAAATATTGTTATTGTTTTTTTCTTTTTTTAAACCGATACCGATATTTTCCGATATCACATTTTACTGCCGATATCGGCCAATAATATCGGTCGGCCGATAATATCGGACATCCCTACCTTTTTTCAACTGCAAAGTAAAACTTTGTCAACATGTTTTATCTAATCAAATAAAGTTCAGTCTGTTCATCTCACTTCAATAATTTTTATTGCAGAACATGGTATTTTCTCAAGCAGACAGATGTAAACACTGTAATCTGTGTTGCATGTACCTGACAAACTGAACTGTTTGTATTACAGTCATATTCCAACTTAACTGAATGCACGTGTGTGTGGACTACTGTACTATTACAGGTATTGAAATGAACAATGCAACTTCCTTATACAAAAAAAATATATATACAAAAAAATTTTTTTTTTTTTAATACATAATTAAATATTGATACTTGGTGTCCCTGTATCGATACAGTATCGCCACGCAAAGTATCGCGATACTACTACGTATCGATTTTTCCCCCCACCCCTAGAGTTTAGTAACTTTATTATACTGTGAATGTCCTCTCCTTTGTTCCCACTCACCTCAAACCCACATCAGACTACAAGAAAGAAATTAGTGATGCACCGATGTGAAAATTGTGGCCGATACCGATAACCGATATTAATATTGCTGTTCTGGCCGATACCGATATTTACTGATGTCGATATCTCTGTATAGAAAACACTTTTTATGATAATCAAATAAAGAGCTATTTTCCAAAACGCTTTTATTTTTATTTTTTTTATAAACTTTTGTAACTTATTTTCAGAAATGACAGATATTTTGATATTTGATTTAAGGCAAAAACATGTAAAAAGATTTAAAAAAAAAAATATATATATATTTTTAATATCGGCCCATATCGGCCCTATCTTGATATCAGACCGATACCGATGTGTAAAAAAACGGCCATATCGGCCGATATTATATAGGCGGCCGATATATATCGTGCATCACTAAAAGAAATATAATAAATAAAGTCCAATACCAAGCGGCGCTCTTTGTCCTAGAGGTCGCTGTTTGAGAGCATTACAGATTCTACCTTTAATGACCTTTTGTCTTTCCACCACTAAGCTCTTCTTTGAAGACGATGAGAAGGAGGCGCTGCACCAGGTTCATCCAGAGACGCCGCTCGCCACTCAGCTGCAGCACAAGAGGTTTGTCTGAAGTTTAAAGATGGATTTTAAACCCTAAACAAATGATCTATACTTGATAACAATTCGTATAAATGTTTTTTTCCCACCAAATAGTTCAGTAAACTGCTCAAAATGACTTTGCAGCATCTCTACACCTTTACCCTCATTGAGATGCAAGGATCTTTTAAATATGCTAATTGGCAACAAACCCCCGTTGATATTTACATGGAATTCCAAGACGGCAGCTTATTCTTTTAAGATGTGTCGATACCTACTCGGCTCTCTGTGTCGCTGAGGCTAAAGGTGTCCGGTACTACATATTGGACCATGACGGGTTCATCTATTAGTGACAACATCACACATGCAACTCAGACTTCAGGGAGGAAGTTCTGCACATAGCTATGTCCCGCAAATGACCTGCATTCTCAATCCACCTTTTGACCAATGCCCATAAATCCGAGCTGTTGAGGAATAGTTAATGTTTTAACTTTTTAGGTAGAATGTTTTATGAGAATAGCGCCACCATGAGGCAAGATGACTCAGAACTTCACAGGCCTCTTTGCTGTTGTAAGGAAATTGGACAGTGCATTCACAAGTAACAAATACCTTGTAACAAGTTACCTGGTTGTGTGTTTTTCTGAAATTTGATTTGATCTGGTGCTCACATGGTTTGGCCTCGATTATCTAAATGACACATTTGAAGATGTTAGTCCCCAGAGTTTGGTAAAAATCTGGTGAACAGGCTAGGAGGAGTCGGGGAAAAGGGGGTTCTTCCAATAATTAAAGATGGAAATTCCAGTATGGCAGACTTTATAGGTCCTTATGGTTGTTATGGGACCTTGGCGCTGCTGTGATGGCTGCCTTTCTGATCGCTCCGACGAGACTGTGCTCTATTTTGTTAATTTTTATAGTATTAGGAGTTTTATTTGCACCAACTGTTGGTGCATTATATGTGTATGACCGTCAGTCAATCATTGACATTGGATTACGGGAAACTTACCAACTGGATTACTCGCTGGATCAACTTTCCGAACCACATCAATGGCCGGAAGAAATCCTCCGGAGACTAGGACCGGATCCTTTGTTCCTAGACCCCAGGAAAAGACGTAGAGGAAAAAGGTCTGGGATCCGAAACAGGCTGAGATCCAGACGACACCGTACACCACTTCCCAGTATATTGCTAGCCAATGTACAATCAATAGACAATAAACTGGATGACATCCGAGCAAGGATTCAATATCAAAGAGACGTTAGGGACTGCAATGTCCTTTGCTTCACCGAAACTTGGCTAACACCGGAGGTTCCAGATCACGCGATTCAACCAACGGATCATTTCTTTATCCATAGGAAGGATCGGACACAATCAGAGTCCGGTAAACAACGTGGTGGAGGTATTGCCTTCATGTTTAACAAAAATTGGAGTGATCCAACGAATGTGAAGGAATTATCCAACTACTGCTCCCCAGAACTGGAATATATAACCATCAAGTGTCGTCCTTTCTTCCTCCCGAGGGAGTTAACGGCGATCGTCCTGGTCGGAGTGTATATTCCACCGCAAGCCAACAACAACGCCGCGCTCTCCAGACTCCACGACGAGGTAAATAATATACAAGCGACGAACGTTAACGCCGCCATTTTAGTACTGGGAGATTTCAATAGCGCCAATCTGAGAAAGGTATTGCCTGATTTCTACCAGCATGTGACTTGCAACACCAGAGGCGGTAACATCCTAGATCACTGTTACACGCAATTTAAAGGTGGCTACAAGGCTCATTCTGATAGTGGCTTTGGCAAGTCAGATCACGCATCCATTTTCCTTACACCAAAGTACAGACAAAGAATTAAAAGTACTCCCGTAGTCTCGCGAGAGGTGCAGAAATGGGATGTGACGTCAGAGGACACGATCCGGTCAGTGTTCCACAACACAGACTGGATTGTATTCCGCGACACAGATAACATTAATGCCTACACGGAGACAGTGCTGGACTATGTCTGTACTAGGGTGAAAGAAACAATCCCCACTACCAAAATGAAAGTTTACCCAAATCAAAAACCCTGGGTAGACAAATCCGTCCGTGAAGCTCTGAGAGAGCGCACCAAAGCATACAATGACGGCCTAGTGGCAGGCAACATGAATGACCACAAGGTGGCGCAACACAACGTAAGGAGGACAGTGTCAGAGGCCAAACGGCGCTACAGGGATAAAATTGAACTCCAGTTTGAACAAGCTGACTCTAGAGCTATGTGGCAGGGGCTCAAAACGATGACAGACTACAAAGGCGCCTCCCTCAAACTGAACAATGACATCTCCTTAGCAAACGACCTCAATACCTTCTATGCGAGGTTTGATGCTGGTAATAACAACACCAGCTCACAAGCCTCGGCAATGGGGGGGGGGGGGTCGGCTGCTGATGGAGGCGCAGTGTTCAGGGTAACAGAGCATGAGGTGAGGCGGACCTTTAAAAAAGTGAATATCAGGAAGGCAGCAGGTCCGGACGGCATCCCCGGCCGCGTCCTAAAAGTCTGTGCCGACCAACTGGCCCCAGTATTCACTGACATATTTAACCTGTCCTTAGAACAGGCTGTCATCCCCACCTGCCTGAAGAAGTCCACTATTATCCCTGTACCCAAAAAATCCAAGCCTGCTTGCCTCAACGACTACCGCCCTGTAGCTCTCACCTCCATAGCCATGAAGTGCTTTGAGAAGCTAGTAAAGGGCTACATCTGCTCCTCCCTCCCCATCAACATGGACCCCCTGCAATTTGCATACCGCCCCAACAGGTCCACGGAGGACGCCATATCCCATGTGCTGCACACAGCAGCATCACACCTGGACAAGAGGCAGGGGAACTATGTGAGAATGCTATTCATCGACTACAGCTCGGCATTCAATACCATAGTCCCCTCCATACTCATAGCCAAGCTCAGGGACCTGGGCTTGGGCTATGACCTCTGCCAGTGGGTCTTGGACTTCCTGACTGGCAGACCTCAGGTGGTGAGAGCAGGCAACTGCACCTCCTCATCCATCACCCTCAACATAGGGGCCCCCCAGGGCTGTGTTCTGAGTCCCCTCCTCTACTCCCTGTACACACACGACTGTGTGGCTCAGCGGAGTAGCAATACAATCGTCAAATTTGCTGACGACACAGTGGTGGTGGGCCTGATCTCTGCCAACGACGAGAGGGCCTACCTGGAAGAGGTCAAGGTCCTGGCGGGATGGTGCCAGGAAAACAGCCTCTCCCTGAACGTCAGCAAAACAAAAGAGATGATTGTGGACTTCAGGAGGTCGGGGGTCAAGGACTACAGCCCCCTCAGCATCGACGGGGCACCGGTTGAGAGAGTCAACAGCTTCAAGTACCTCGGAGCCCACATATCCGAGGACTTGAAATGGACCATACACATTAACAGTGTGGTGAAGAAGGCACGACAACGCCTCTACTTCCTCAGGCGCCTAAGGAAGTTCCAAGTCAGCCAGAAGATCCTTAAGAACTTCTACTCATGTACAATAGAGAGCATCTTGACCGGCAACATCACCTCCTGGTTTGGGAATAGCACTGCAAAAGACCAAAGCAGACTACAAAGAGTGACACGTTCAGCCGAACGCACAATTGGAGGGGGGCTCCCCACTCTCCAGAACATTTACAACAAGCGTTGCAAGGGGAAGGCTAAGAGAATTATTAAGGACTCGAGCCACCCGAACAACTGCCTCTTTGAACTGCTGCCGTCAGGCAAGCGACACAGGAGTCTCAAGGCGAGCACAGAAAGACTCAGAAGTAGCTTCTATCCCCAGGCCATCAGGCTGCTAAACGAACAATGAATGAACACTACACAACAACAACCACCAAACACACATAGCACACACATCCACACGCACACACTCACTTTAAACAAACACACTGTAGCACCCACTACACACACTTTATAGCACACACCCACTTTAAACAAACACACTGTAGCACCCACTCCCCACACTTTATATTTATGGATGAAGGATTGCACTACAACTCGTACACCTTACTGTAAATTGTACCTAAAATTGTACCTCATCCCACTTCTGCTTTGCACTAGATAGTACTGTACATTAGTACACTGCATAGTATTGTGTATTGTATATTATATGGTAACTCAGAACATTGTACATATGTCTATACCGAACAACTGTGACCTCATTCTTCTTCTAAATTCATGCTATATTATGTTATTATGTTATTTGATACTATCTTGTCTAGCACAGTCTCTGGAGCGTAACAGTAAGAAGCATTTTGTATGAAAGTATTCTGTACTTCTGTATGACAACTATTAAAGAACTTGAGAACTTGAGACGCATGTCTGGAGTTTCATGACTGTATGACTGACAGATCACAAATGATAAACTCATTTGAAAATGGAAAGCTCTCCCCTGGTGGAAAAGGGGAATGGTCATGGGGTCACTCAAATCAAGAAGCTTCTTCCTCTAGGGATCATGACTGTGCACAGCAAATTAGAAAAGTCTGGCAGCGTGGCTACATGAGTAGAGCTCCAGGACTCATGATCGGAAGATCACCAGTTCGAGCCCCGGTCAAGGCTGTTGTCAGAAAGTGGTGTTGTTGTCCAGCAGTATATATATGTGTCTTTACATACCTGCACATAATCCTTTTACATATCTGTAGATACTATATCTGTACATATCCCTTACCTACTCTTACTAGTGACGCTGCTAGCCTCTGATAGCGTGGGTGGCATTTGGCCCTTTAGAAGGGAGTCGTTATATACTCTCAGTAGGAAAGGAGCAACCAACACGGAGTAAGTTTTATAAAATTCTGTAGTATAGCCATCTGGCCCGGGTGATTTACCACTTTGTAAAGATTTGATTGCCTCAGTCACTTCAGAGATGGTTATAGGCGTGCCTAACTCTTCAGCTTCCGCTTTATTCGCCTGAGGGTACTTGAGAGACTTGAGGGGGTTTGGGCGATCCCAGTCCTGCTATGAAGATTCCGACGTGTAAAGTTTAGAATAATAGTCAGAGAAAATTTCAGAAATTTCCGTAGGGTCTGTTGTAGTGACACCTAATTGGGATTTTATCCTGGGAATCAGTCTAGACTAGAGGCACTCACCACTCGTGCTTGGTACGCAAGTAATTTTCCGGCCATATCCCCCTGTTCGAAAAAACGTTGCTTGGTGTGCAAGAGTAGTCTCTCGATCTTACTAGTTGAGAGCAAGTCATATTGTGATTGGAGCTGGAGTCCTTTCTTGTATAGAGCAGGAGTTGGTTTAGATGAATACTGGATGTCCAATCGTTTAATCTCATCTGATATATCCGTTAATTTGGATTGTTCCTGCTTCCCAAAATGAGAGGTAAAGGAGATGGCCTGTCCGCGGAGATATGCCTTAAAGGCCTCCCAGAGCATGTCACTGCCAACTTCAGGTGTGTCGTTTATCTCAAAGAAGACTTTTATTTGTGCATGGATAAAATCCTTAAATTCAGGTTCAGATAGTAAGTGGGAATTGAATCTCCAAAATTTAGAGGGTGTTCTACCCTGGGGGAAGTTAATTTCAATGGATGTCGGGGCATGATCGGAAATGACTATACTATGGTACTTAGTAGCGACTACATTATGTAGTCGTTTTTCATCTAGCAAAAAGAAGTCTATCCTCGAATACGTGTGGTGGACATGGGAGAAGAAAGAAAAGTTTATCGGTAGGACATTTTGCTCTCCCAAGGGTCTATAAGGCCAAGTTGTTCCATATGAAATTTCAGGATGTTCGCTGCTTTGGAGATGGTAGTTCGTCTATCCGAGGACCTATCCAATTCTATGTTTTGGACCTGGTTAAAGTCTCCTCCGATAATTATGTGATGATCATTAAGGTTAGGTATCGAGGAAAATAAGTTAGACACAAATGTATCATTGTCCCAATTTGGCGCATATATTGAGGCCAAAACCACTGGAATGTTTTGCAGCCTGCCCGACACTATAACATATCGTCCGTCAAGATCAGTTAGAATGGTGGCAGGCTCGAAGGGTACATCCATATGTATAATGATTGCAGCTCCCCTGGCTTTTGCTGAGAATTTAGAATGAAAATCGTGTCCCATCCATGCTCTCTTAATGCGGGGGATATCTGAGGTGCAGATGTGTGTCTCCTGTAAAAAACAAAGGTCACCCTTGAGGTGTCGTAGATGGTTAACTACCTTATTAGCCTTGATAGAGCTATTCATCCCTTTGACATTCCATGAGACGAAACGGATGTTCCTGCCCGTCACTGCCATGTTCTGTCAAGTATATACATACCTGATTTGAGAAGATAAAACATTAGAAGAGAGGAGAAAGGTAGAGGGGGATAGAGAAAAGGGGGGGGGGGGGGGCGGGAGTTGACGCACACACATACAACCATACACAACCATACTCACCCGGGGGTACATCCCTTGGTCCCTATGGGAACAGCAACAGCCTCTGTATCTCTCAGGATACTTTCCTTCCGGTGGGGACTTCATCCTCACTCCCCTTTTCCCCCCTCTCTCCCATCAATTTCGAAAAGCCTCCCATATGGTTACGTATAAACCTTTAAATTGTGTTAAAATAACTGCCAGAGAAATAAGAAATAAAAGCCAAAACAACAAAAGGGATGCTTAAATTCAAAAATTAAAGACTGGGATAAAAATCAAAGATACTTGCAACACAACTCGGGGCTTATCCATTAGAGATTAGACATAAAAGCGCTACCAATGACTCCCAATAAGGAGTGTGGACCATAGAAAGTTAAGAGTGGACAAGTAAACCGAGGCGTTACAGTGTGTGTAGGTCAGCCTATAATTCCGTGGACCTGGGCAAAGCCCGCCTCCAACTTACAGCAGCTCGGGGAGAGTGTCTTTAGCCCCTGCTACCAAGCCCACTAGGGATATCAAGATTGCAAAACCAAAACATAGTTGAAAAAGAGGTGCCACTCTCCTCTCTTCTCTTCACCCCTTTCTCCTTCTGCCTATTTAAAAAACAAAAATTATATACATACATTTAAAGAGTAAAATATTAATAAACATGAGGTATATGCAGCTTCAGGGGTTACACAATTCAGGGACCTCACAATGTACCTAAAATATGTATAGGGAGGTAATATGGTTAGTCACATTCGGCAGTGTCAGATACCTATACTTTAAGACAGTAAAAAGAAGCGTGTGCAAATTGAATTGGTTCAGTCAGTACTAGGGATGGGTACCGAATTCGGTACTTTTGAGGTACCGAACCGAAACACGTCGGTACTACCGAGTATCGAATCAAGTGAGAAACCGAAGGAAAAAAAAGAATAATAATTTTTTTTTTTACTTTTTTTTTTTTTAAACTTTTTTTTCTTTTCATGTCAACGTTCACACGCACAATATATGCTTACCTAGGATTTGACTTGATTCAACAACAAAGCAGTCGGAGCAATGACAAGCCGAAAACTGTCGAAATTGTAGTTATTTGAAGTTTGGATTTTTTTTTATGACTGAGGTAGGCAAATAAAATTTCTTGAGACTAAAGTACAGAAAAAAGGTACCGTTGGGTACCGGTATCGATTCACAGGTATCGGTTCAAATGTGAAAGGTACCCATCCCTAGTCAGTACCTTGGGTGCTTCTTGAAACCTGCATACACAACCCCCACTACCCAATAGGTACTATCCGGTTTATGTGTATTGAGACATTCAAATATTAAGTTTCAAGTTTCTTTAATAGTTGTCATACAGAAGTACAGAATACTTTCATACAAAATGCTTCTTACTGTTACGCTCCAGAGACTGTGCTAGACAAGATAGTATCAAATAACATAGTATAGCATGTAATTTAGAAGTAGAAAATGAGGTCACAGTGTTCAGTATAGACATATGTACAATGTTCGATGCAGAATAGACGTAACTGAGTTACCATATAATATACAATACTATGCAGTGTACTAATGTACAGTACTATATAGTGCAAAGCAGAAATGGGATGAGGTACAATTTAGGTACAATTTACAGTAAGGTGTACGAGTTGTAGTGCAATCCTTCATCAATAAATATAAAGTGTGGGGAGTGGGTGCTACAGTGTGTTTGTTTAAAGTGAGTGTGTGCTATAAAGTGTGTGGAGTGGGTGCTACAGTGTGTTTGTTTAAAGTGAGTGTGTGCGTGTGGATGTGTGTGCTATGTGCGTTTGATGGTTGTTGTTGTGTAGTGTTCATTGTTCGTTCAGCAGCCTGATGGCCTGGGGATAGAAGCTTCTTCTGAGTCTTTCTGTGCTCGCCTTGAGACTCCGGTATCGCTTGCCTGACCGCAGCAGTTCAAAGAGGCAGTTGTTCGGGTGACTGGAGTCTTTAATGATTCTCTTAGCCTTGCCCCTGCAACGCTTGTTGTAAATGTTCTGGAGGGTGGGGAGCCCCCCTCCAATTGTGTGTTCGGCTGAACGTGTCACTCTTTGTAGTCTGCTTCGGTCTTGTGCAGTGCTATTCCCAAACCAGGAGGTGATGTTGCCAGTCGGGATGCTCTCTATTGTACACGAGTAGAAGTTCTTAAGGATCTTCTGACTGACTTGGAACTTCCTTAGGCGCCTGAGGAAGTAGAGGCGTTGTCGTGCCTTCTTCACAACACTGTCAATGTGTGTGGTCCATGTCAAGTCCTCGGATATGTAGGCTCCGAGGTACTTAAAGCTGTTGACTCTCTCAACCGGTGCCCCGTCGATGCTGAGGGGGCTGTAGTCCTTGACCCCCGACCTCCTGAAGTCCACAATCATCTCTTTTGTTTAGCTGACGTTCAGGGAGAGGCTGTTTTCCTGGCACCATCCCGCCAGGACCTTGACCTCTTCCAGGTAGGCCCTCTCGTCGTTGGCAGAGATCAGGCCCACCACCACTGTGTCGTCAGCAAATTTGATGATTGTATTGCTACTCCGCTGAGCCACACAGTCGTGTGTGTACAGGGAGTAGAGGAGGGGACTCAGAACACAGCCCTGGGGGGCCCCTATGTTGAGGGTGATGGATGAGGAGGTGCAGTTGCCTGCTCTCACCACCTGGGGTCTGCCCGTCAGGAAGTCCAAGACCCACTGGCAGAGGTCGTAGTTCAAGCCCAGGTCCCTGAGCTTGGCTATGAGTATGGAGGGGACTATGGTATTGAATGCCGAGCTGTAGTCGATGAATAGCATTCTCACATAGTTCCCCTGACTCTTGTCCAGGTGTCATGCTGCTGTGTGCAGCACATGGGCTATGGCGTCCTCCGTGGACCTGTTGGGGCGGTATGCAAATTGCAGGGGGTCCATGTTGATGGGGAGGGAGGAGCAGATGTAGCCCTTTACTAGCTTCTCAAAGCACTTCATGGCTATGGAGGTGAGAGCTACAGGGCGGTAGTCGTTGAGGCAAGCAGGCTTGGATTTTTTGGGTACAGGGATAATAGTGGACTTCTTCAGGCAGGTGGGGATGACAGCCTGTTCTAAGGACAGGTTAAATATGTCAGTGAATACCGGGGCCAGTTGGTCGGCACAGACTTTTAGGACGCGGCCGGGGATGCCGTCCGGACCTGCTTCCTTCCTGATATTCACTTTTTTAAAGGTCCGCCTCACCTCATGCTCTGTTATCCTGAACACTGAGTCTCCATCAGCAGCAGACCCCCCCCCCCCCCCCCATTGCCGTGGCTTGTGGGCTGGTGTTGTTATTACCAGCATCAAACCTCGCATAGAAGGTATTGAGGTCATTTGCTAAGGAGATGTCACTGTTCAGTTTGAGGGAGGCGCCTTTGTAGTCTGTCATCGTTTTGAGCCCCTGCCACATAGCTCTAGAGTCAGCCTGTTCAAACTGGAGTTCAATTTTATCCCTGTAGCGCCGTTTGGCCTCTGTCACTGTCCTCCTTACGTTGTATCGCGCCACCTTGTGGTCATTCATGTTGCCTGCCACTAGGCCGTCGTTGTATGCTTTGGTGCGCGCTCTCAGAGCTTCACGGACGGATTTGTCTACCCAGGGTTTTTGATTTGGGAAAACTCTCATTGTGGTAGTGGGGATTGTTTCTTCCACCAAAGTACGAACATAGTCCAGCACTGTCTCCGTGTAGACATTAATGTTATCTGTGTCGCGGAACACGCTCCAGTCTGTGCAGTCAAACGCAGCCTGGAGCGTCTCCTCTGACGTCAAATCCCATTTCTGCACCTCTCGCGAGACTACAGGAGTGCTTTTGATTCTCTGTTTGTACTTTGGTGAAAGGAAAATGGCCGCGTGATCTGACTTACCAAAGCCACTAGCAGAATGAGCCTTGTAGCCACCCTTGAATAGACCTGTCTCAAACCCTGCCCCTTTTCTTGATCCTCCAATCACAGCTGTCGCTTACCTCTGACTTCCTCGTACAAAGTCAGAGGTAAGCGACAGCTGTGATTGGAGGATCAAGAAAAGAGGGCAGGGTTTTGAGACGTTACCGCCTCTGGTGTTACAAGTCACATGCTGATAGAAGTCAGGTAAGACCTTTCTCAGGTTGGCGCTATTGAAATCACCCACCACTATAATGGCAGCGTTAACGTTCGCCGCTTGGATTCTATTTACCTCGTCGTGGAGTCTGGAGAGCGCGACATTATTGCTGGCTTGCGGTGGAATATACACTCCGACCAGGACGATCACCGTTAACTCCCTCGGGAGGAAGAAAGGACGACACTTGATGGTTATATATTCCAGGTCTGGGCAGCAGTGGTTCGATAATTCCGTTACGTTAGCTGGATCGCTCCAATTGTTGTTAAACATGAAGGCGATACCTCCTCCACACTGTTTGCCGGACTCTGCTGATCTGTCCTTGCGGTGGATGAAGAAGTGATCGGCCGGTTGTATGGCGTGGTCTGGGACGTCCGGCGTCAACCACGTCTCGGTGAAGCAGAGAACATTAGTCTCTAACGTCTCTTTGGTATTGAATCCTTGCTCGGATGTCGTCCAGTTTATTGTCAATTGATTGTACATTGGCTAGCAATATACTGGGTAGTTAAGAGGAGCATGTTCACCCTGAATATGCTCACCCTGCATAGAGAGTCATATGTATATAAGTAAATACATACAAAAGAAAAGACAAATTAAGATAAGAAAAAAAAGGAAAAAGATTATATACATATATAAAAAAAATAGAAATAAAAAAAAAGAAAGAGGGGGGGGGGGGGGGGGCAAAAACAAAAAATACAAAATAGGGAGCAGAAGAAAACGGCACGTAATCATTCACAAGGTCATGGCTATAGCAACCTGGTTGGCATATGGTTCCTTTTGAAGGAGTCCCTCCGATTGAAATAACAATAGTCCCCTTCTGAGGCATTGGCGGACAATCTATAGTGACTGCGCACTATAATAATATAGCCAAGGTCCACAAGTTCAGCCGAACACTCAGTACATCGTAATCATGTCTAATGCTGTTGGCGTTGGTTTCAGCTGTCCCCGAGTGTCCGTTGGGCCTAGGTAAATGGCCTAGTAAATTCAGACCCAGTCACTGCGCATTGAGTACTCCTAACGCGTACATATAGAACCTTCATTATCCTATCAAACCGATCCCTTCTGTTTATTTAGCAGCC
This sequence comes from Notolepis coatsorum, assembly GCF_963971535.1. NCBI lineage: Eukaryota > Metazoa > Chordata > Actinopteri > Aulopiformes > Paralepididae > Notolepis > Notolepis coatsorum. The sequence continues at coordinate 85,599,609 of NC_140167.1, forward strand.
CCTAAACAGAGGAAACGTCTACAGTTTGAGTGAGAGAGAGACGTATGTAAGATAAGGGCTATCAAAGAATAATGAAAAAAAGCAAAAAGGCGTTAGAAATACGGGCAAAATATAATCCGCGTCGGCTGTTTGGGAAGCATAGAGTTCAGTTTCAGAAGCCAGTCCGCTTAATGTCAATAGCATCCCCCCATGAGGTCTAAATATCAGGTCTAACGCAGTCGACCAATGTAGCCCAACCAATGTCTATAAATTCAGTCTCGCATTCTACATTCATTGTTCATTGTTCATTGCTCCTGGCGTCAGATTAGTTTACCACTGGGTATACGTTGGGTAGCCGTCCACGCTAGGCCTTGAGGTACGCTTCGGCATCCCCAACAGACGTGAAGCGTATTCTGTCCCCGCTCTCTTCCGTGATCATCAGTTTAGCAGGGTAGTGGAGACTAGGCCTCAGCCCCCGCTTGTAAAGTAGTGCCATCACATCGCGGTACGGTGCTCGCTGTTCCAACACAGCCGGGGTATAATCCTTGTAGAAAGCAATGTGTTGGCCGTTGTATAGCATCTCCGCCCTTCTCTTCCTGGCCTCCCAAATCACCCGTTCTTTAGTTTGATAGTTATGAAACCTGATGATAACAGGCCTAGGCTTTTCACCCTGCTTCGGTTTAGCTGCCAGAGACCTGTGTGCGCGGTCCAATTCTGGAGGGTTAGGGAGGGTCTCTGCCCCAAGAATTTGGGGTAAAAGGGTGGCGAAGAAGGATGTTGGTCTCGGGCCCTCAATCTGCTCTGGTAGTACAATGATCCGAAGGTTGTTACGTCGCCCTCGAGCCTCGAGGTCCTCAGCCTTAGCCTTTAGCACCGCATGGCCGGCCCTCAGATCCGCATCAGAATTTGCTTTCCCACCCCTAACACTGCCAATTGTGTTAGTATGAACGACCAGCCAAGCTGGTAGCAACGCCGAGAGCTGGGCTCGAACCCAGCATCTCCTGCGTTAGTGGCGAGTGCCTTGCCCACTGCGCCACTTAAGTGGTCTGCACACGGCGGGCGACTGACGTCGCCTGGCGATGCGATCGCCTGTTGCTCAACGACAATCGCTTGCCCCTCCACACCAGGGGCGACCGTCGCTCTGTCTAGCTGGGGGTGTGGTTATTTGCTTCCCCCGGGAGATATAGGAGGACGGACCCGTTATGTTGTTGTGAAGCGAGCGTCTTTAATAGCAGGTAGCTGTGTTGTGCGTTTTGAGGGGGTATTATTAACCTGTAAAACCCATATTGAGCTGGAATTAAACCAGTATACGAATACAACCTCTCCTCATTCTTCCTGACATTACTGCATGCCTGATCGCTACGATACGTTCATTACCACCGATTGGACAAGTATTGTTATGCAGCTGCTGAAAGAGTGTTTTTTTCACGGAAGACGCAAACTGTTTTGTTCTCAACCATCATTTTCTTTGGACAATAAACCTTACAAACTACATCAGCTGCAGCCTGGACATTAAACTGTCAACATCCACAACTTCTTTTGTTACCCGAGTATTAAAACACTAGGTGCATCGTGGCGCATTGTTCATTTATTAGTTAATGACAAGCGGCCACTATAGCTTCTCAAACTAACGTTATTTATTTAAATTGTTCCCGTTAATAATAATGAACATAAGTAGCATGGTAATAATACGTAGGTTATTGATCAATGAATGTATTGATACATTAAAGGTGTACAAATGATACACCAGTAGAACTTCTGTACTACTTCTACTGTAGAAGTCATGTTATTTCCTCATTGTCCCTGTGCCGTCGCCTCAAAAAATAGGATTGAGGCGATATTTAGCAAGGAGACAGAAATACCTTGCCGACCGTCGCTTCAAAATCTCCTGCCATGTGTGTTCTCTCATTCATAACAATGGAGGCGATACAATTCTGTCGGTTGGCTCGCTAAAAAAATCGGTCGCCTGGCTAAAATCGCTCGCCGTGTGGGGACCCCTTTAGCCGCCCTGGTAGTACTAATTTGTATATTTTGTACCCAGTTTAATCACCTGTACATTGTATATCACTACTGCACTTTACTGCTACATTTGCACTCTGGTTGGATGCCAAACGTATTTCCGTTGTACTGTAGTCCCTGCCTACCATGCATGTCTTTATGGTGTGGGAGGAAACTGGAGTACCCAGAGGAAACCCACGCGAACACAAGGAGAACATGCAAACTCCACACAGAAAGGCCCCCTGCTGGGGTTCGAACCCAGAACCTTACTAGTGTGGACTAACTTCTGCACCAACTCTGTTTGTATACTCCGTTAACTATGGCCCAGTCCACACGAACGCAGGGTTTTATGTAACCGTGATTTAATGTTCGCGGTTGCACTGTTCGTCCACACGCAACCGGGTTTTTGGAACACTGCAACCGTGATCATCTAAAACCGGAGTCCAGGGTGAAGTTTTGGGGGAATCCCGGTTTCAGTGGTTGCGTGTAGACATAGTAACCGAGATTATTTTCAGTGTTTACGGCAGAGCTGTTGCAAGTAGCGTTATATGAAAATTATTGTAACAAACTTTTGTTCGAAACGTATCGTCCAGATATTGGACCTGGCCACCATCACCAGTAAACAAGCAATAGGGAGGTGTAGTGGTTATGTCATTTTCGTTTTTTCCTGTTCCACCCTCTGTGGAATGCAATGTATTTCCCCATTGACCATTTCTAAATCGGCTAGTTTTAGATAAATAAAGCATTAACGTTGGCATGGTGTACCTTTCTGTGCGTATTTAACCACAATCTATAGCTCAACATGAAAATATTCGCAATTAATCGTAAAGGTAGCAAAATAACAACGTTTATGTTTTCGTTCGCTGGGAAACTACACTGCTATTTGGCGCTGCTGACTGACGTCACCACAACGTAGCCTCCTGCCTACTAGTCACAGACCTAGGATCAGATTTCCCTTACATTCCATAAGCTTAACAATTCGTACAATGGGAAAATAACTAACCCTGAATCTGTGGCTAGTATCTGTTTCACCCAACACTAGTGCTCCGTGATCATAGCCATGTATCTCTAAAGCTAACCACTATTTGTAAAAGCCACAACCACGTTACCATATTTGTATTTATAATTTTAATCGTATAACGTTATTTCGCTGCATATTAAATCACTGTAAATACTAATGTAAATCATTGTGTCGTTGTACATATTGTATATAGTTTATAACGTTAGTAGCTAGCTAGCTAGCTTGCTAGTCGGCATTCCCGAAAATCCTAACGCCCGATTTAAAATGGTTCTCTCCTCTTTGTATACCTTTGTCCTCACAAACAAAGTATTCTGCCAGGGAACTTATGGACACGCCAGTAGTAGTAGTTATAAGGTGTTTGAGCTTGTAAGTTAACGTTAACGTTAGTTAGCTATCGTGGTAGCCCCTTTCGTGACTGATGCACCGAGTGCCTTTTGCCCGTGATGGGGGAAAGGCGACAGCCTAACAGACCAATAGCGGCTGTGTACTGAACAACAGGCTGCCTACTGGTAAGTGTAGTTCTTTTTTTACGACAAATTAAAAACCTCATAACTACCTTTGTTTCAACCAAAAATGCTTAAACAATCATGTTAGTGGTAGAAGGGAACTCATTTTGTGCAAAAATGGAAAGCTTGCCAATGTTCATGCGGCAGACTTGTTACAATAGCCGATAATCCATTTTCCCAATGATAAATCCCTATACGGGTGGAACAACCAGTGACGTCAGACTACGCCTCCCTATAGCAAGCGATATCGGGGGTCCCTGATGTAAACAAGACGAAAGTATTTTTTTGGTCTGCATCCCCTTAACAATTGTTTGTATTGAGCCGTATTGTATTGTACCCATTCTGCAATCTCTTAAATAAAGTTTTCATCCATTCATTCTACTACCGTTAACATTACTAGTACAATCAATAGCGAGCGATATAACAACATTAACCAGACTGCTATATCAACAATGTTTGTGTCCAGCAAGCTAGTCTCCCATGTGTAACGTTAATTAAGCATTAACTTATGTTGGAAATGACAATTATCTATTAATTAACGACGTGATGATTAAAGTATTTCCACTCCATTCCATGATACTAGCGCCTCACCAGCTAACCACACGTAAGCCAACAAAATCAGCGATCTTTGCACGCTATGTACTAGGGCTGACCTTCGAAGCTTTTTTTGGCAATCGAAACTTCGGGGCCGAGCTTCAATTTTAATTCGAAGCTTCGGGGAAAAAAAATATATATATATATATATTAATTATAATTTAATTTTTTTTTATCTTATGTTGAGGTACTTGTACAGCACTTTGGTAAACTTTGTTGTTTTTAAATGTGCTCTATAAATAAAGTGGATGCAGTGGGGTGCAGTGGGGCCTGGGTGCAGTGGGGCTGCTCTCACAGCCAACGACATGACATTACATAATTATGTTGCAACCTTCGTCTATCAAGCAAACAATTATATTATATTTAATTTATAATTATATCAGACAATGCACCTACAAAAGCAGATGATTACAATTAAATTAGCCAACTTGGTAACACATTACACATAGCAGCATAGGCATAGCCTTATTAATGTTTTGTGTGGCGTCGCCGTCGTGTACAACGTTGTGATATGCCATTTTCTTCTGGCATATCTGCCACTCTGCTTTTTGGGCATTGTCTTTGCATATTTTAAAGTGTAACCACACGTCTGATGACTTCTTCGTCCACATGTCTGCTGCACATGTCCTTGTTGTTTTCAACACAGATAATCTCCATGTGCTTGTTGTAGAGAGGTGGAGTCGAGGCGCCGCTTACTTTAGTTTCATTGGAATGGAGGCGCAAGATTTTGGAGGCAAAAAAATATATAATAATATATATATATTTTTTTTACTTCGATTTTTTTTTATGTTCGAAGCTTGTGCCATCGAACGAAGCTTCGAAGTATTTAAGACAGCCCTACTATGTACTAGGGCTGACCCCTATTAGTCGAATAGTCGACTAATCGATCGAAAGGAGCCGTAGTCGACTGCCAACCTCTTAGTCTAATGCAAAAAAATTATACATAGTAGACAGCCCTACTATGTATGCTAGCCGCAATGCTAACTATTATAATGGTAAAACCCAATCACATTAGCACGTAAGCTAACAAAATCAGCAATCTTTTTGTGAGACAAAACTCTCCGCTCTTGGTGGTAAATTGTGTTGATGTTGGTTTTGTTTAATCAACAAATGAGGCATAACACACAGTGAATGTATCCTTTTTTTGTTTATTGCACTTTGTTCTTGCTGCAAACAAATAATGAATGCTAATGTTCATGTTCAAGCGAGCAATTTAAAGATGGCGGGTTTCTGTTTTGTGCAGGACGTTATAACGTAGTGACGCATTCAACCCTTCTTATTGGTTGAAATGGCCTTCATGTTTGAACTACATCGCCACCTATTGCTTTGGCATTGTACTACATGTATATTACATCACTCTGTAGCGGATTTGAGCAGTTCCGTAAGTATGCGGTTATTTTTTTTAAACCACTCGTGTGTAGGCTACGGAGGTTTTTTTTTTTTTTTTTCTTTTTTAACCTCTGTCAAAAATACCTGTGATCGTGTGGACTGAACCTATGTCTGCTGTCTTCACATGTGTTTTGTGAACTCAGTCAACTTGCTGTCTTCACAGGTGTTTTGTGAACTCTGTTAACTTGCTTTCTTCACAGGTGTTTTAACTCGGTTAACTTGCTGTCTTCACAGGTGTTTTGTGAACTCAGTTAACTTGCTGTCTTCACAGGTGTTTTAACTCGGTTCACTTGCTGTCTTCACAGGTGTTTTGTGAACTCAGTTAACTTGCTGTCTTCACAGGTGTTTTGTGAACTCGGTTAACTTGCTGTCTTCACAGATGTTTTAACTCAGTTCACTTGCTGTCTTCACAGGTGTTTTGTGAAAGCCGGCACTCCCAGCTTCATCGTGTTGGTGAAAGGCTCACCGTTCTGCAAACAGTTCCTGGCGGGAAAGAAGGTCCACAGACTGTAAGAACAATGTCTGTCATCTGCAGTCCGTCTAGACTGCCTGCCCTGACCCCTGACCCCCGGCGAGAGAACCCTGACCCCTGACCCTGAAGAGAGAACCCTGACCCTGAAGAGAGAACCCTGACCCTGAAGAGAGAACCCTGCCCTGACCCCTGGAGAGAGAACCCTGACCCTGAAGAGAGAACCCTGCCCTGACCCCTGAAGAGAGAACCCTGCCATCGGTGATGCAGGAGTTGCCCATATGAGCCCTTCTGGTAGGGAACCCTAACCCTTCTGGTAGGGCACGACCAGTCGCAAGAAATCTCTGCAAACGGGAAATATACAATTTACATATTGGAACCACACAGAAGGCTACGGTCTCATTTCTAGAGCAATCATGTGAACAACGCAATTGGGAAAACTGCGCACAAATGTATCTTTCTTGAAGAAATGTCACGTTTTTTATTCTCACCATTTTCTCTTCACCCTCCTTGCTTGTGGTGACAGTTACATAGTGCAGCTTGGGAGCATCTGAGACCGTTGAATTATGGGCTGTTGCATATCTCACTTGTGTCATGCACTCTGTATGGCTAACACAAACATTTAATTTCAATCTTTTATTTAATCTCGTTAATCATTGAGAGCAAGCTCTCATTCACCATGATGAGGAGAATATTACAGATATTACAAAAACACAGAAGGGTCCTTAGTCCCATCTAGCAACATTGTGATTATGAGGTGGTCATTTCCGGCAATGGCCTTAGAGATGAACAGATACCAATGTTCATTTAGCCTCTGCCAGAGAACACCAACCCGCTTCATCATGCAGCATGTAGCAATGAGTGTCATATCTGTCACCAATAATACATCTGCACCAAAAGCAAAGCAAAAGAATGGTCGACTATCGAATGCTTTTGACAGATCTACAAATAGTGCAATGCAATGTTTTCTTTTATCTAGGGATTGATACTATATCATAAAAATAATGTCAATGACATGGTTAAAAAAAAAGATGCATGAATTAAATTGTCAAAAGTAATACACATGTACCTATTGTATTCTTTACTGATACACAAGAAAAGGTTATTTTAATTGAGGAAATATTATGTCAATGGCAGTTAAAAAACAAAGATGCATGAATTAAATTGTCAAAAGTAATAAATTTACTCATTTTACTCTACTGATAGTGATACACAAGAAAAGGTTAATAGCGCAATTTTGTCACTAAATGGCCAATATATATATATATATATATATATAATAATAAAAGAAAATGTTGTAAAAATGTATGATTACAAAACATTTATTTCATCCTTATCTTAGGTTAGGGTGTGAAGTGAGAGGTTGAGGTAAGGGCTTATAAAGAACTTTCTAGGTGAAAATGATGAGTTCTGGCACTACAGCTTGGCCAACACATTCTACTACTTCAACCACACTCCTATGCAGAGAGTTGGACGACGTTCCACTGTCAAACATCTCTGCATATTTATTTATGTATGTATTAATATAATACATTTATTTCTACATTAATCTATTGATTTCCACGTTTCTGTCTTTATTTATTTATCTATTTCTGTGTCTTGTATGTTAACACATTGGGCGCCGGGCATTGTGCCCATCATTATACCCAGTCTGCCAGCGCTGTAAGCCTATGGAGATGTTTACCTTCTTTGCAGGGCTATAACTTTTTAAATATTATAGCTATATCTGCATTACTATGGCCCAATCAACATCGATTATCTATCGTTCCGGATGTGGGAACGTTATATTTTTTCATTCATACATTGTTGTGTTAATACCGTCTAGAATATAAGTATGTTTTTAAGCTTTTCTGCTGTAATTCCAAAAATGCTAGTTATAGGCCCTGACGCATATGATAGATTATCGATTGGCGTTCCTTTCCTATACACGCTATATAAAAAAATGTACATGTATATGATCGGTATACATTATGCTTCATCATGCGTGAAGGAAAGGGGGTGGGGGGGGTCATTTATAATTCCTTGGTCGTCAGTAATGGATTTATTTAGTATGGGTTGATATATTGATCAGACTGATTGCAAACAAGGAAATTTGCAATCAATCAGGCTGAAAATAACGTTAGTGTCCTCTTACCGTTCGCCGATGAGACTGGAGGAAAAAGATCCCAATTATTTGACGTCGATCTCCTAGATCCCTCTCCGGTTTGTATGGCGCAATAAACGCCGAAATCATATTGATTATTGCTTTTCGAAAGCGATCCAAATGCACTCGAGTGTTTGTCTGGACCCACTTAACAAGATATTACTGCCGGAGGAATTTCCTCGATGCACCGATCGCCACTTCCGGTTTAGCGTGAGTGTAACTCGCCCGACCATCCACCAGGTGGTGGTATTGAGGCGTTGCAATCTCAGACAGGGTGCCGCTGCAGTCCGGAGGGAGGCTGGATGAATTATGAATGCCATGGCGAAAAAATTTAATATTTTTCCCAAAAACGATTTACGCCGTTGTTGGCGTTCAACGCATGGCGGGCAATAACGACTTACGCACAATGTGTTAATGAGGGGGCGTGTCTTTGGCTATTCAATTTCAAATTCTATTTGCCTATGGGGAATTTCCCCAAGGGGATCAATAAAGGAATATCTTATCCAGGCATTAGCAATCAACCCCAATAATTTGAAAGGGTCAGTGCACATAGATTTGGCCGGATTTCAGTATATTCCATGGATTTTGCTATATGAATGGATTATATCAGGTTTTGGCTCCCACGAGTTACCATCAAAGAGACTGTCGGCATGGTATTTTCATTTAGGAGTGTACCAGGAACTTGCATCCACTTCAGGTTCAAAATAGGCCTCCCCCACTACAGCCATTCATAGGATTATGTTAATATATTGGAACTCAGCGATCCGGATGGTGTCAGGCTGTATGGAGACACATGTTGGTGTTAGAAAACTGATTTCAGCCTTTCATTGATGGTTATTAGCCTCCGTCTCCTCTCCTGGCCATCTCATCTTCAGAATGTTCGCTTTCAAAAGAGACCAGACTCATGTGCTAAAAGTCTAAAGCTAAGCTTTGCAAAAAAGGTATGCAGTCGTCAAAAAACAAAAATGGCTGTTTTTTCCTCATGCTTAACTCAATCAGCGCCGGAAGCCTAGAGCATCTTTGTTCTTACCACGCCAACGCTTTAAAAGATAGGAGTGCGTCACCTTGTTTGTAGAGCTATAAGTAACTATATTCTATATTATAGCTATGGATACAATACTATGGCCCATTTGACATCACTCGTTCAATATAATATAAAAAAGAATAAATATTTTCGTCAATATGTTTGCGTGTTATACCGTGGTGAATATGAATATAGTTTGAGTGATCCTGTCTAATCCCAGAAAACGACGATATACAGTCAAATGTGATTTTCACTAAAAGCGTTGCCGTTTCTCGCCTGGACACGCTACTATTTCCAAATCAAATATATAAAATAGGTATTATATTTCATCATGAATGCATGAAAGGGGGGGGGGGGGTCGTTTTTTGATGCTTTGATCGTCACCAACGGCATACGTTGTGGAGTAACGTTACAGACACGTTGCGATCAAGGTGAAATCATGGTTGGATCAAAGCAGGATTGATATAATTTAATCCTTACCTTCACTAGGAGGTACCCCAAAAAGAATATTCCAATTGTCTCATCGCGAGTCCCAAGTACCGGTGTCCATCGTGTCGCCAACATAATCCACCACAGATTCATCGGAGGCATTTGACGCTTCTCAATGGGATCGGGATACCCGCCCGCCTCGCCCGACAAAGAAAAGCGGGCCCGGAGACATTTGATCAACGTACAGGCCAAGATATAATGTTTCAAAGGGTGCTCGATACTGCCACCTGGAGTGGATGCGGCCGGTATTGCACTTTGGCATTCTCAGGATGATTCCCCATGTTAACCCAGAGTCTGTGTGCCTGTAATGAATGTAAATATCGAATAAAAGAAATAACGATGAAAACCAGACTATACTCGGGTCTGGCGTCCAAAGAGTTAAAGCATTTCAGAGACATGACTCAACTTCCTGTTTGGCGGCTTTGTCACCAAATCCAATCAAAAACATAAGTCATACCTGTGTAGACATTTGTCTACAGATTATGTGTACCACGTTTCGTGCAGGTTGGGGAAAATCTGTAAGAGGAGTAGCATTTTCACAAAATGCAAAATGGCGGCAATCTAATATGGCGGCAAATTACGTTGTAGGGTGCCTTGAACTCGGCTTGAGCCAAGGATTCCAACGGTACCTTGTTTTGGAAAATCTGACTCACTTCAAAAGTTGTGTGCATAAATGCACCTCCAACTTTGACACATTGGTGGCGGTAGAGTGTTGGAGCTGGGGACATGGGACTTGGTGACAGGGGTCAGTGGACTATCCCGAATCAGTCTGCTAATTTTCATAACTTTCTGCTATACGGTTCTATGGGCTGCCATAGACTCCAATGGCAGAATAATAATAAGAAGAAACGGTACAATCCCTCAAGGTGACCTACGCAGCTTCGCTGCTTGGCCCCCAATGGATGATTTATTGCAGCTTTAGGAGCTGAGGATATGTCACAGGGTTGGAGTGACGGGCAAAACACTTATTGTGGAGCAACTGCACAAGCAGAGTCCGAATCCATTTGAAATTTATTTTCATGTCCATGGTAGAGCGAAGAGTATCCAAGGACATTATGCATTCGGTAGTGTGTGTGTGAATCCATGCAATATCTCTCAAACTATACGGCCGATCAGCCCAGTGGCGGCTGGTCCATAGAGGGTGCTAGGGTGCCGCCCCTGGTGGACAGAGAAGAAAGTTTGTTTTGGATTTTAGATATCGACCCCTAAAAATATAATAAAATCTTTTTAAATAAAAAATAATTACTCATTTTAAGTATGTTTATGTTTAAAATGGGGGGGGTGGGGCTCTCGCTCTCTCTCTCTCAACCCAGTCACACAGTGAAGACGGCAGTTTCACTAGATAAAATGGGTGGGAGGGATTGGGCTCTCGCTCTCTCTCTCTCTCGTATCTGCTAGTAGTGCAGATGGGTGACTGTCAATCAAAGCGCTTTGTGAGTATGGGCCAAAACAGCTTGGAATTTGGAAGGGCAGAAAGTGGTGCACTTGATAAAAAATACAAAACAATGCATTTTATTGAAATAAACCTTACAGATGTGTTCCATAGACTCACAGGAATTGTGTAAAATTGCCCAAAGAGTGAAAAATAAAGCAAAATATGGGACCTTTAAAATCCCTCAAAACAACACATTTTGAAAGACGAACACTGCAAGAAAAACTCAGAGTGAAAGAGTTTGGACCTTATCAGCCTGAGTCTGAGATCTCAATTCAGCAACAGACAGAGGACGACAATATACTCGGTAATTCTTTAGGAGCTGGTTCGGTAAGAAAGAAGACTTTGCTAACTGCATGTAGCGAAACCAATGCTTTATTTTGCATAATGAAGAGGTTGACAAAAACAGCTCTGGCTTCAGTCGAAATTGTACCGGTGTTATGTTATACTTAGTGCTGTCAGGCGATTAAAAAAATTTATCTAATTAATTACAGGATTTGTAATTAATTAATCTAATTAATCGCATTTTAATCGCATAACCATTTTATGCCTGATATTCTATATTATATAATCATATTTCAAATTGCATGTGTCCAGATGGCAGAATTCAGTACTGTATCTACAAAACCTTCTGTTTAATCATCTTCCATCTATTAATTTGCTTAGATTTTTCAGGTCTGGTCAATTTGAGCATGGTGTTATTCACAGTCAAAGATAAAAAAAAATTATTGATATTCTCATTTGGTTCATTACAATTGACTCAAAATAAGATTTTCATTCAATCAATCACCACACAGATTGATTGATTGAATGAAAATGTTATTAACAGATTGCAGAATGGGTACAATACAGTAGGGCTCAATACACACAATTGTTAAGGGTATGCAGACCAGAGAAAGACTTTCGTCTTGTTTACATCAGGGTCCCCCATTTTCAATTCATAATGAATTGTAAGTAAGGGTGCAACTTGCACCGTGCAATCCATTCTTTGTGGATCTAGCCCACAGTATTTCTGACACTGGGATTACATTCCCTGAGATTCATAGATGTCCCTAGAATCAGATACCAAGAACATGCAAATGGACCATATTAAAAAAAAGTCTGTAAATGTGTATTCTACATTCTCATGGAATGAATGAGATAAAAAAAAATATATATATATATATATATATAAAAAAAAAAAAATTGTAATTCATTTTGAGTTAATTTTCATAACGCGATAATTTGCTGTGTAATTAATTAATCGAATTAACGCGATAAACTGACAGCCCTAGTTATACTTTATCCATTTATGACCGCGTGTCAAAATAACTTTTTGAAGGTATGCCTTGTACTGTGAAGTGGCGATCTGAGTTGTGCTGCACAGAGAGAGAGATGCATGTTTGTGTGTAGGCGTTATTGGAAACCTGGCTGCATTGACTGTGATCATATATTGATTGATGGTGATAGTTGTACTGTACCTACTTAAATATTTGTACGCTTGTGGTTTCGCCAACGCTCTGACGCGCACAGTACGCTCCGAGACTCGCGCCAAGTCTCCTCTCTCTCCAACGCAGTGAGCGTTCCGTAGTATGATCATGAAACAACTCACCAAAATGTACTATTGCACAACTGATTTGACACAACAAAAAAACGCCCCTCCTATTATATGGATAACCGGCCGCCACTGGATCAGCCTCAGTTCACGTACAGAAGAACATTAAAACAAACACAAATAAAAACAAGATGGTGAGAGCACACAAGTACTAAATAATAGAGAAAAGGTCTTTACATGTCAATGAAAACAGGCAATATTATAATTATATTTTTTTATTATGTTTTTGGTAGATTTTTATTTGTTTGTACTACCGGGCAGTCCGGTAGAGAGAGAGAGGAAGAACGGGAGACAGAGCGGGGGGAAGATATTCGGCAAAGAACGCCGGGTCCGGGAATCGAACACGGGTCAGCCACTTCGCGACGCAGCGTGTTACATGGGTCGCCACTTGGGTGCCCTACAGGCAATATTATTAACATGATCACTCCATGGCAAAAAGGTTTCCAATCTTTTTTATTTCAAATGATCAATTCCAATGAAGGACTCTAGCTTCAAGAAGGGGAATGCAGTCAGGGCAGAGTTCAATAAAATGATTGAGCATTCATGTGCGAGCAGTCGCCCAACATACTTGCGGCACCTTCAGTCATTGTTTGATTGAACATTTTATTTAACAGATTACAGAATGGGTACAATACAGTACAGCTCAATACACACAATTGTTAAGGGGTTGCATACCAGAGAAAGACGTTTGACTTGTTTACATCAGGGTCCCCCATTTTCAATTCATTATAACACATGACATACATGACATACAGGTAGACAGTACTGTTACATTTAGACATTTATGACATACCAGAGTACAAAAAGAGTCTAAAAAGAGTATATACATTTGAGGGGGAAGAAACGATAGGTTATGACTATAACCAAGTTCTGTTAGTTAGGGGCGATGCTTGGCATCACACTGCACTATCTCGCGTACGTGCACGCGTACTGAATAAACCACAAATGTACCTCTAATACCAGTATTAGTCTGACCACACCCCTCATCAGCTTACCTTCATAAGCAGGTGTGTGGTCACCTGCTCTCCTCCTTCCCAAGCTTTCACCACAAGGTGAGGACAAGGGCTGCAGCGGCCGTCTGATGCCAAGCATCGCCCCTAACTAACAGAACTTGGTTATAGTCATAACCTATCGTTCTGTATCGTTAGTGGCTTAGCTTGGCATCACACTGCACAAGGGAGGCCAAGCGGAGCCACTGGCTGACAAATACACCCCGCTGACAGCCCCCCCACAACCATCAGAACAGGGAGGGCCGAGCCCCCCCGACCCCCCCTAATGGCGGGTAGCCCCCCTATTAGGGACGTCACGGGAGGGCGACGGACCCGACCGTGCGAAGAGGCACTCAAGCAACTCAACGCACAGGGTGAGCAGACCGTGGCTTGACCCCACGACTACACACACGCACAACCCGCATGCCACCCGGGAACGAACGGAGGAACAACCTCGTTACTGCCCCCAGAATCACGGGGTCAAGGGCAAACCCAACCCCGTGGCAAGGCCGTAGCAGCGGAGCACGAAGGAAGACCCAGACCCACCAAAAGGACTGGACTCCCTAGAATGGGGGCCCGGAGAAGTCCATGATGCCAGCATCAAGACCCCACCAGGTGGGCACGTAGTGCCCCGCCCCCCACATCGCCAGCGTATTCGGACAAAGGCCCCTCAGTTACTGCACCTGGTATTCCCAGGCGGAATCCCATCCAAGTACTAACCAGGCCAGAACCTGCTTAGCTTCCGAGATCGGACGAGATCGGGCGTGTTCAGGTCGGTATGGCCGTAAGCCGAGCGGGCCCCGTCCCCCCAATAGTACACCGCCTGGCACACTGACCCTGCAGAACAGGCAGTCAGCATGGCCGTAAGCACACAAAAAAGGTTAACCAACGGAAGCAGGCAGCGCACCGGGGAAAAACCAGGCAACAGGCTGTTAACCCTAGCCTGGAGACTGCGGACGAGACAGGCGCCAGAGGGGACAGCTGAACACAGCCGCCCCGGCGGAAGGAGCGTAAGCTGGCGGTGTTGCATGACCAAGCCTCCATTTAACAACCCCCACCCAGAGGGGTCGAGGCAGAGAAGGCTGACACGATTGGCAGACGTCATGAACGTGCAGGGGCACCCTCAACGGTGAACCCGGGAGTTGACACTGCTCCAACACACCAGGGAATCAACCACCTCGGTGTTACCCAATGCGGTGGTTGTTCCTATAACCCCTCAAGAAAAAACTCCAAAACACACCTGCGGGTATACACCGGCTATACCGCAGTACAAGTGTTTCAGTTTCCAAAAAGGGTTAACCCAGGCCTACAGGTCGCAAACATCACTTCGGACCGGGCCTGGCGGTACGGGAAGCACAGGGTCACCAGAGGAGGTCAAAAAACCACCCCCACAGGCCCCTCTTCGCCATGCGTGAGAGAGGAGCGAAAAATAATGGAGAACCAGCCCCTAAGCACACCGTACCTGGTATTCCCCGGCGGTCTCCCAACCAAGTACTAACCAGGACCAACCTGTGTAGCGGCCGAGATCCGACGAGATCGAGCGCGTACAGAATGGCATGGCTGTAAGCCATGACGACAGTGCTGAGTAAAAACATACCCAACCAGGGTCTCCATAGCGCTTAACCCTGTGACACCCAGACCGACCCGGCATTTTTCCCCCTGAAAAAAGCCCAAGTCCCTCAGGGTACCAGAACAGCAGATCTGCATCCCCGGCGGACAACGGGTTCAACTGATCTGGACCAGCGTGACCAGAACCAGTCCCGTGCCCTAACCACGCCGACATGCCTACTCCAGGAGAAGGGCAGATATGCGTGTTGATCTTAACATGAAAAGAAGGCGCCACCCAGACGTTCGGACGAACCGCGCCTGGTGGCCCACCCCAAGGGCGTGAGACCCCACTACATATGTTCAGATCCATCCCGTCATCATCCCCCAGACATGAACGAGAATCCGTCGACAACCCACCCAGGTCATGAGATGTGGTCGTCGGAAGAGGAAAAACCCCCATCTCAGTTGCTTTATAAAAACGCTGTTTCAACCACAAGCAACCAAGGCGTGCCAGTCAATCGCCTGTTTACAGCGAGCCAGCACTATACGTGCGTCGGGACACACCCCCATCAATGAACAGGCTATTTAGACCTGTCATTGAATCCCCAAGGCGCCCAGGGGAACGACAAGAGGGGTGTGACACTCCCTAACTCCAACACTTCTGGAATAGAAAGAAGGAAGCATCAACAGTATGTATCCCAGTCTACACAGCCGGGGTAAAAAATGTTCACATTTTTACATCCCACCACCCTCCCATAGGAAAGAGACGGGGATCCCCAGAGAGACTTCCCACGCGAGCTGTACAGATTGAAAAGAATATATTGCACCTTGAGCCATGTAAAAAACTGGTTTTAGGGCCTCCGGGGAAGAGGCACTGAACCCATACACACTCAATAAACGAATTGAATCGAATATACATACAATAGAAAAGGACCCTTCTAGAGGGTCCACTCACTTTGACAATCTGAGGAGGAAGGCTCTGTACTCTGATGGAGGCTTCCTCACATGGAAGAAGGAGTCCGAACTCACAGAAGGCCTGAATAGGCGCTTGGTGAGGAGGAGCCCTGACCATCCCCCCTGAAAACAGATCCATCACATGGACCTGAACAGCACACGGAAGTCCTACCAACAGAGACGCGCACGGTGACGTACTCTATGGCGGGGGAATTCCTGCGGTGCACACGCCCAATATACCAGGCCGTGGGACCAGGAACTCCCTCCCCCCCCCCCCCCCCCCCCCCCCCCGTAACGTGCCGAACCGCCACGTGACGGGAACCTTGAAGGACAGGGGGTGTACCCCTGACCGACAGAACAATGGGGAGAGGAAAGGTTACCAGTTCACCCCTTTACGACCCCACACCCATGATACGACGTAACGACAAAAAGAGAATATGACACAGTCATAGTCAGCTCTATGAAGCGTTTCACAGCTCCACACAGCGCATGAGCTAACCTGCTATCTGATTTTTACTAAGGAAAAACACAGAATAGAGAGGGCTCTAAGAACCCCGGTCCAACATACACATGTGCTTCTGTGGCCAGTACAACCCAGTTGTAGGTCACATGACACACACAACCCATCATCACCTACAAAAAATGGCAAAAACACTCAACAGAGGAACGCCGTTTTTTTCACAATGAGAGAATACATCATTCTTGATTAGTATCGACCACAGGCCTTGCTAAGCACACATGACAGCAACCAAACCAATTTCCCTTTAGGAAATAAGTTTCTCCAGCAGATTTAGCACAACCTCAGCAATCAAGCTAAGAGTTACATCGTATCCCTACCACACAAAAGACACAATTAATGCACAACATGTCTGATAGGAGGTGATAAAGTCCCCAGGGAACCGGGGGGGAAAACACAATCCTCCTATTTTACCCTCAATACGGCCAGTTAAAACAGGAAAACCTGTTAAAGTGTGAACACACTGTTCATTGTCATTACAGTCTGAGAAAGAACATTCTTTTACTCACTTGTCACCAAGCATAGCTTCATAGGTTAGTTGCCTTAGTAGTGAGTACACGGTACACACAAACACCATGATGTTTCTCACACAACAACCAGATCAATACATCACGATCTGCACGGAGAAGCTAACTGCCAGTGACAAAAACAGCTCACACATAACCCGCAACGTATCCCAAATGCATTGCAACAACACACGTTTTGGGAAAAAACACCGTTATTCACAATACATTTAGCAAAGTAAAACCAGAAGACGTGTTATGAGGTCTGGTCAACCCCGTTCCTACCCGGAACGCAGATCAGCGAAGTGCAGTCACAAGACACCGTAGAACACAGCCGTCCTGTGTTGTTCGATCCGGGCAGCGTCGCCGCTCCAACCAGTCGCTACAGTCCTCTTTGTTGACGCAATCCCCGTCCAGGCTCAGGGCAGGGTCGACGAAACATCCCCTGTCAAGGATGACGTCGCGGTCAAGAGTGTAAAACATGTTAAAATCAAAGCACGTTCAACAGAATAGCATCAAGCTAACGGCGATCAGAAGCGAGCTCCCGGCGGCGCGCGAGAAGCTAAGCTACCCCGCGCCAGCCATGGCCATAGCAGCAAGCTAACGTTACCTAGCGACCACGACATGCTAGCCCCGCAGCTAACAGCTGACTGGCTAATAGTAGGCCTTAGCAGGCCATGCAGCGATCCAGCAGGCTAACGCAGCAGTTAACAGCTGACTGGCTAACCGTAAGCTATGAACATGTAAACAATGACATAACACTCACCCAGACAGGCCGCCGTTCTGAACCTCTCCTCACTTTTTAAGAGAAAAGAGAAAACAAGATGTCAACACCGCTTCACAACGGTGACTTTACCACATCCGGCGGAATCAGCACAGTACCAACTGGCCTGTGTAGCTGACTTTGAACACGAATCTGCCGCTATCGCACATTACATGCACATATCCCCTCGTGAAGGAATACTCTCATTTGGATATGAAAGATGGGGCCTTAACACGGTGACAGAGAGAATCCACTCGTCCAGAACACACAGGGATCACCAGTGTCAATGGTCGCGGCCCACTAGTTAAAACTATAATGGTCTCCAGACCAAGGCCTTCTGTCGCCTAGGCGGCTAAACAAAGGACCCTAGCCTGGGGCCGGTTTCCATAAACTTTGTCAAGTAGCCCCCATAGCACTAACAGACAAGTGGAGCCCGCCAGCAAACACTACTCACCCAACCTGGAACGCACCGCTTCTCACAACAGCGGCATGTCCGACAGTTCAGCTGTGGCCTGACAGGTTTCACCCCAACAAACACAGCAAGGAACTGCAGTTGAGAAGCATGCAGCGGCATGCTCCCAATACGAAAACCGGTGGAGGGTTTTTAGAATGATCATCATCTTCTAGACACTCCAGTACGAAGACAATATCGCCGTATTTTCTCGAAAATAGTGAGAGAGAAAATAAAGATATGATGTCAACGTATCCTTGTTTCCCAAGCTGTTCCTAATCCAATTTCTTCCATCATGGTGTCAAGTGTGGGGATCTACCGAGGCACTTCTTCCTTGTGGTGAAAGCGAGAAGGAGGAGAGCAGGTGACCACACACCTGCTTATGAAGGTAAGCTGATGAGGGGTGTGGTCAGACTAATACTGGTATTAGAGGTACATTTGTGGTTTATTCAGTACGCGTGCACGTACGCGAGATAGTGCAGTGTGATGCCAAGCTAAGCCACTAACGATACAGAACTGTACATTGGAGGAGGTGGGGGGGGGGGGGGGGGGGGGGGGGGGGGGGGAACTGCATTGGCGGTGGGGGGGGGGGGGGGGAACTGTACATTGGAGGGGGTTGGGTTTGGACATTTACAGGGGCCAGTTTCTAATTCTCCCGTAGGTGCTCTTTGAGAGCGGTTTTGAAAGTGGGTAGTGATTCACATTCCTTTACAGCTTTGGGTAGGGCGTTCCACATTGATGTGGCATAATTGCAAAACGTGTTTAGTCCCTTGTTTGAGACGAATCTGGGTTTAACATGATTTGTGGAGCTCCCTCTGGTGTTGTGGTCGTGGTATTCACTGACCTTTGGGAAGTATTTGTGGAAGTATATGTACATGGGTACCTTAGTGGTGTAGTGTATCTTGTAGACCAGGCCCATTGCAAGTTGCTGTACTCTGTCGTCTACTCTAAGCCATCCTAGGTTGTCAAAGTGGGCAGGGGTGAGGTGGGTTCTAGTGGTAAGGTCAAGCAGTAGTCTGACCAGTTTGTTTTGTGATGTTTGTAATTTTGTTTTTAGCGCCTTTGAGGTGCTTTGGTACCATGAGCTGCAAGCATAGTCGTAGTACCCTTGAATGAGTGCTCCTGCCAGAGACTTCAGGGTATTCTTGTTTACCAGAGAGGAGATCCGGTACAAGAATCTAGTTTGTTGGTTGACTTTTTTGATTACATTGGATGCCATTTTGTCACAGGAAAGATTTGCCTCTAGGATGGAACCCAGGTATGTAATTTCATCTTTCCTTGTGACAATATTGTCACCCACTGTAACTGAGAAGCCATCGGTCTTGCTGAGTTTGTTATTTGAACCGAAGAGAATGGACTCTGTTTTACCCAGGTGTAGTGATAGTTTGTTATCAGCGAGCCAGGTGCAGATTCTGCAGAGTTCCGAGCTGAGGGTTTTTTCAACCTGCAACTTGTTCCTGTCAGAGACCAGGAGGGCTGAGTCGTCCACAAACAGGAACAAGTTGCAGTCACAGGCTGACGACATGTCATTTGCATAAATTAGGAACAGTAACGGTCCTAGTATGCTTCCTTGTGGAACACCACAGCTCACTGGGAGCCGTCTCTCTCTCTCACTCTCTCTCTCTCTGTCACTAACAGTAACAGCTCGACGCCACGGATCAGTTCTAGGCTCGAGGGAGGAGTAATATACACAATAAAAGGAATAGTAGACCAGAGACAAAGTTATGACAATAACCGGTAATTTATTCAAGAACAACAGCGCTGGTAAGACAATGACGACAATGTGCAACTAGTAAGTGAGGTAAAGTAAAGTATCCCTTTTTATGTCCTTTCATTAACGATTCCTTATCTTAGGAAGGTTAGTTCGATATCAAGTTTCTAGGTTGATTGAATCAACACATTTTGTTCAGACGTCTCTGATGATAATCACTAGCTAAAAGCTAGATTTAGAGTCATTAGATATCCTTTTTGTGAGTTAACTCATTATCTTTCTTCTGCAGGTGCAGATCGGTAAACCTTATATTAGTTTATTATTTTCAGTTAGTAGGTAAGTATTTAAAGTAACGTATTAATCTAAACCTTTAAGTGTGCAGGGAATGCAAGTACCCTTTTAGGTGAAATGACCCTTTAAACTCTTTCTTTGCAGGTGTAATACCAAGCAAAGTACCAATGGAAAATCTTTAAATATACAGAAATGCAAGTGCCTTATTAGGTGAAATGACCCTTCAAACTCTCCTTCTTTACAGGAGAAACATCAATGAGATTCAACTACAATCAATATCTATATATGTACATCAATAAAAAATACAAAGGGTATAAAGGCCCTTGGAAGTCCTTGTGATTCAAGTTCAATCAGTTCGTATCATAAAAAAGGATATAAATGTCTTTGGAAGTCCTTGTGATTCAAGTTCAATTAGTTTGTTAATCCCAGATCCACTTCCTCACTGGGAGTGAGAAAGGCAGTTCACAGTCCTACCCGATTGTTGAGGCAACGGTCTGGGCAGTTCGTATGCAGTAACTGAGATGTCTGATCTGGGTTATGTCTTAGGTTCATGGGTGAGGCTCGCCATCTTGTGTCGGTCCGACACACTGTCTCCTCCCGCGTGCGCACACGTGATGAGCGCGGGTCGTCGAACTCCTGGGAACTCTTCCCGGGGGTAGAAAAACCTGGCCTGCATAACAGGCCATGCAGAAAATAAAAGCTATTCATCATCTTTCATTGCTTTAGAAATAAATAATCAAATTAGGCTACATTTGACTATGCTAAAATTAAAAACTAATTATATATGGACCATGTTCTTATCATGCATATCAATACAATTATAAACACTTCTGAAATGGTTTCTCGTTTTCATTTAACCGTCAGTAGTGTGATAGTAAAGGGTTAACCTTCTGTAGTGTGGCAGTGAAAGGGTTAAGTGTTCTAGAAAACAGACTGCTTTACACGATTTAAATGAGCACATGATCTTCAAAACATTCTCAGATTTTAACATATGACACATCATTTGAAAGCTTACATTCTGTACGATCACAATCTGGAAAAATCTGGAAAATGAAAATGGAGACATGTAGGCACAATAACTGGACAGGGTATGCCTGCTTGCAGGTATATTTTATTATAAAATTGTAAAAGTATTCACTTATTGTATCTTTGAAAATAGTTCTTACAACAGTAATAAGACAAGTTTATTTTTCAAGGACTTTCTTGGCCCATAACTCTAAATACACACCTGTTTTAGTAAGTAAGTCAGACCTATTTCTTGTCGTAGAATGAATGCATTTTAATGGGAGATGTATTCATAAAAGTTCTGCCTTTTGAAAGACCGTTGCCTTAAATTAAATACAATCTTAGCATTAGGGCGATTCCAACCGTGTCTTGGTTGACTATATTTGACCCCAGTTTAGGGTGCTGTGTCGGTGCTGTGTCATTCATACGCCGAGATATGACTACAAATTCCAATATATTCAATACATTTTTGAAGTCCATTGAATATATTGAAATTTGTCCATATCTGAGCCTAGGAACATCCCAGAATAAAAAAAATTGTTCTAGTCTTGACCCGATATCTCATCGGCAGATTCCCATATATGAAGTTCCTATTGAATATATTGGAAATTTTGGCACAGCAATTTCTCAGGAACAGAGCTGTGGCTTTGGCTGCAATGGATGCATGGGTGCTTTAAAACTATTTGGGATGATTGCTAATGCCTGAATAGCCAAGACACGCCCCCTCATTAACATACAAGACACAGAAATAGAGACATAAATAAATAATGTGGAAATAAAGGAATGTGAAAATCAATACAGAAATAAATTAAAGTAGAAATATGAACATAGATGTATTAATACATTAAGAAATAAAGAAATACATGTACAAATATATATACATACAGATTTAAATATTTTTTTATGATTTTGTATTTAATCACTTATTTCTGCATTCATTTATTCAATGTTTGTTTCCTTATTTTGGCAGGATTGGTCCCCCATAGTATGATGACAACCCTGGTAAACCTATTATGACTTTATAATATATATATATTTTTTTGCTTGGTTTGATGCATGAGAAAGGTTGATGTGTTGCCGTGGCAACATTACAGCTTCCTGGTTCTCCGTCCAAAACAATCCTTGTTATTTCCATCTGGAATCATAAGAAGTCATTCTACAATTCATAATTCCAGATTTCCATCACATCGTCAAAGATTCTACGGAAGACAAATCACCACGGAAACACCCTTACTATCCATTCAAGTCATATGGATATAATGTATATATATATATTAGTGCTGTCAAACGATTAAAATATTTAACTCGATTAATCGCATGATTGTCCATAGTTAACTCGCGATTAATCGCAAATTAATCGCATTTTATTTTTTTTAATTTTTTTTACCTTAAACGGATCTTTTTCAAGTTCCAAGTTTTAATACTCTTATCAACATGCGAGTCAACAAATGCTTGCTTTATGCAGCCATTTAACACAAAAGGATGACCCTCATGCATTGCAAATTTGCATCAAATTCAAAACAGAGTGATGCACAAAATAACTTAAAGAAAATAAAAATTTAAAACAATGAATAAAGTGTGCATGAAATAATAGGGGAAAGAAAACATTAGGAACTTGTTACATTCACACACACAAGGGCTGACTAATCACACACCCCCCTCTCTCCCTCACACACACACTCTCCCAGCTCTCTTTCTCTCTTGCCCCTTCCTTATCTCTCTCACCCCCCTCTCTCTCTATATCTCTCTCTCACACACACACACACACACACACACCATCAGAAACAAACATAGTATCAATGAGAGCATCAATAATACACCTGAGTGAAGTCTAGTAAAAAAAGAAAAAAAAAATGTGTAAGTTAATCTTGAGTTAAAAAAAATAATGGCATTAATAGAATCTGGAGTTAACGCGTTAATATCGCGTTAACTTTGACAGCCTTAATATATATATATCTTGGACCGCTGTTCAGCTTTGCTTATACATAATGGACATTTATGGTTGGGTCACAAACCCATAACTGGTCGGCACCACCGGTGCGGCCTGCATCATCGGTGCGGTCTGCACCACCGTATGGATGTTGAAGTTGATGTCGACCGGGTCTGTCTTACGTTTCTTTATCTCCCTGGCCATCTGACACCAGGAGCACCACACACAGAAGCAGGAGATGCAGATATCTTCACAGATGGTCCCCTGGAGGCAAGAGGCAGAGGGGCTTAAGTTGGTAGTGGTCGCTGTAGTCCTTTTTTTATTAATTAATTCATTAATTAATTATATAAAAGGTGGCGATACACTGGGCAACTTCTTTTGGACAATGTGCTTGCCAACAGGACATTACTTGTGTCACGGGAGGAAATAACAGCCAGATCTCGCTCTTAACAGGCACCCAGAAAAGTGGCAATTCTTTTACTTTAACTTGAGGACTGCATACTTTCTTTGCAAAGCTTAGCTTTATACTTTATACGTATAGCACATGCATGAGCCTGGTCTCTTTTGAAAGATAACATTCTGAAGTTACTAATGCAAAAAAGGAAAATCACTTTTAGTGCTAATGAAATAGAGTAACAGAGGTCTGAACTTGAACTTGTGTACAACAATTTTTCTGTAGTGGTTGCAATGTCAAATTAAATATATAAAAGAAAAAATAGGTATAAGCTGGAAAACACAGCGGATCCATAACCTGAAGTCTTATGTAGTACAGGTCCAAATTTTATAAAAATCCGTTCAGAAATAGGTCTTTGAGAGAGATCCGGGTAAACCATGTGACAAAAGAAAAAGCTTTCCAAAATCCATTTCTCTACAGCCGTTTATTCTGTGGTGTGATTCCTTCTGGTTTTTGCTTGTCAACTTTCACCTACTTCCTGTATTTGCACCCCCTCATTTTCGCCATCAGCGGATGATTGGCAGTTCTGGAGCGTCGGGAGTCCGGGGTGGTCATCTGACACGCGGTGCGTAAAAGGATGCTCATATCGTCATATAACTCAAGAACCGAGGCACGGATTTGGTCGAGTGAGGTGGTGTTCGAACGGCAACAAATAGATCTTTAGAACGGTAATTTATATGTTTGGCGAAAAATGCAGCCCGAGATGCTAGACGCTCGCAAAGTGCCGTGACTTTCGTGCAAGGGCAAAACGGTCCGTATACGTGCCTTACTTTACTTTACTTACGCCTGCTACCCCTTCTGGGGCATAGGCCGTCAACAAGTGATCTCCAAGCATCTCTGTCTTGAGCTGTTCTCTCCAGTTGGTTCCAGGTCATCTTCATGGTCTTGGGTCTGCCTCAAGGTCTCTGCGTTAGGGCTTGTCTGGTGATGGTACTTGGGGGCTTTCGCAGGGTGTGGCCTATCCAGCGCTATCTGCGTTTCTTAATTTCTTCTTCTGCGGGCAACTGGTTTGTTCTCTGCCAGAGTTCGCAGTTGCTGATGGTGTCTGGCCATCGGATATGGATGATCTTCCGCAGGCAGCTGTTAATGAAGACCTGCACTTTCCTGATGGTTGCAGCTGTAGTTCTCCACGTCTCTGCTCCGTATAGTAGGACTGCCTTGACGTTGGTGTTAAAGAATCTGTGTTGGAAGTCAGTTCTTTTAGCTCCAGATGTTCTGTAATTGCACGAATGCTGTACGTGCTTTCCTTATTTGCGCTCTGACATCAGCATCTGTGCCGCCCTGCTTGTCAATAACACTGCCAAGGTAGGTAAAGGCTTCAACTTCTTCCAAAGCCTCACCATCCAGCATGATTGCGTTGGTGTTGTTTGCTGCATTGGTCTTGAGGATCTTAGTCTTGCCTTTGTGGATGTTGAGTCCCACTTGCGTGGAAGTGGATGCCACGTTGTTGGTCTTTTCCTGCATCTGTTGTTGGGTGTGCGACAGTAGTGCCAAATCGTCAGCATAGTCCAAGTCGTCCAGTTGCGTCCAAGGTGTCCACTGAATCCCGTACCTTCTCTGTGATGTGGAGGTCTTCATTATCCAGTCAATGGCCAGCAGGAAGCGGAAGGGCGAGAGCAGACAACCTTGTCTGACCCCGGTCCTCATTTGGAATGCCTCTATGAGCTGCCCTCCGTGGACCACCTTGCATGTCAGTCCCTCATAGGAGTTCCTGATGATAGAAACAATCTTGGTCAGCACCCCGTAATGTCGGAGATGCTTCCAGAGGGTCTCTCTGTCTAGGCTGTCAAAGGCTTTCTCATAGTCCACAAAGTTTATGTACAGGGGCGAGTTCCACTCTATCGACTGCTCCACGATGATGCGCGGCACTGCAATTTGGTCTGTGCAGGATCGGTCCTTGCGGAAACCAGCTTGCTCATCGCGGAGTTGTGCATCGATGAGGTCCTTCATCCTGTTCAAGATGACTCTGTTAAAAACTTTCCCTGTAATTTGCGCAATTGCTAAGGTTGCCTTTCTTTGGGATCTTGATGAGATAGCCCTCTTTCCAATCTCCTGGCACGTCTTCCTCCCATATCTTCATGAAGAGTGGGTGGAGCATCTTCACCGTGGTTTCTATATCTGACTTCAGTGCCTCCGCAGGGATGTTGTCTGGTCCTGCAGCCTTTCCGTTTCTCAGCTGCTTGATGGCCTACCTAATTTCTTCCCTGGTTGGTGCGTTGCAGGCTATGGGTAGGTCTGTGTCAGCCTGTGCGATGTCTGGTGGGTTCTGTGGTGCTGGCCGGTTTAGAAGTTCTTCAAAATACTCCATCCATCTGTTCTTCTGTTGCTCCTCTCCCGTTGTTATCGGTCTTCCCTCTTTGTCCTTCACAGGTCGTTCTGGTTTTCTGTACTTTCCTGCCAGCTTCTTTGTGATGTTGTACAGTTCTCTCATATTCCCCTCTCTTGCTGCTTGCTCTGCCTCTGTTGCCAGGTCATCCATATACCTTCGCTTGTCTGCTCTGATGCTCTTCTTTACTAGCTTGTTTCCTTCTGCATACCTTTCTTGTGCCCTGGCCTTCTCTGCTCTTGTCCGGCTGTTGTTCACTGCCACCTTCTTCTCCCTCCTCTCTTGGATCTTTCGCAGACTGTCCCCTGAGATCCATTCCTTGTGCTGGTGCTTCTTGGGGCCAAGAACTTCCTGGCAGGTAGACATTACTGCCTCTTTTATCTCCTTCCAACTGTTCTCCAGGGTGCACTCGTCCTCTTCCAACAACTCCTGTAAAACTTGGAACTTGTTGCTGAGTGTTACTCTGAACTCTTCCAGCTTACTGGCGTCTCTCAAGGAAGCTGTGTTGTACCTGTGTCGTGTTGTATGTGCCGACATCCAGTTCTTTCTTAGCTTCAGCTTCAGGCTGGCTACGACAAGGTGGTGGTCTGAAGCCACATCTGCTCCTCTCTTTACTCTTATATCCTGCATGGACCTCCTGAATTTCTTGCTGATACAGACGTGGTCAATCTGGTTCTCGGTTATGTGGTCTGGCGATACCCAAGTGGCCTTGTGGATGTTCTTATGGGGAAAAACACTGCCGCCAATGACCAAGTTGTTTATAGCGCACAGGTCCGCCAGCCTCTCCCCATTTTCATTCATGGCCCCCAATCCATGTCTTCCCATTATATCTTCGTACCCCCTGTTGTCACTTCCGATCTTGGCATTAAGGTCTCCCATCAGGATTGTGATGTCTCTCTCTGGGTGCTTTTCTATAATGGACTGCAGTCTGTTGTAGAACTGGTCTTTGTCTGCTTCCTCGCTGTCATTGGTAGGAGCGTAGCACTGTATGATGTTCATATTGATCCTCTTCTTCTTGGTTCGAAAGGATGCGTGATGATCCTTGGACCATGGGCTTCCCATCCTATGAGCGCTGTCTGTGCTGTTTTAGATAGCATCAGTGCTACTCCTTGGGTGTGGGAGGCATTGTCCTCTTCGTGTCCGGAGTACAGCAGTAACTCTCCTGAGGCCAGTCGTTTCTGTCCGGACTGTGTCCATCTTGTCTCACTTATTCCGAGCAGCGTGAGATTATAGTTCCTCATCGCTGCTGCTACTTGAAATGTCTTACCCGTCTCATACATGGTTCTCACGTTCCACATACCGATATGGGCAGCCCTGGACGAAACAAGGGTGATCGGCCGTGTGGCATTCCAGAGACTTCTGGCTTTCACCACATGGTGTCATAGACCTTCTTATCGAAGACCCTTCTCTTCCCTGGGCCAAGGTGTTGATGTCTTGTTTATCTCTTGTTGGCGTTTCTGTAACAATATAGTGTTTTACGGGGTGGGGATGTTAGCCCGTCGCCCAACCCCCTGGAGGGCTTTTGGAGTTGGCTTGTTAGTCCTCTCCCCACGCCTATTGTCTTCCAGGTGATGGATTGCAGCCTCATACCACGTGAGGCCAGACAGGCTGAGGGTTGTGTACAAGCTGTCTCGGCACGTCAAGCCCAACCAACTCCTGCTACTGTGTATTGAAAGCTGCACTAGGCAAGCTAACCCTACCAGCAACGCAAGACAAGACGACAAGACGCCAGTGCATGTTAACACATTGGGTGCCACGCCTTTTTCGGGCCCCATCTATTCACTGCCACGTTTTAAAAGATAGGAGTCCGTCACCTTGTTTGTAGAGCCATAACTATATTCTATATTATAGCTATGGATACAATACTATGGTCATTTGACAGTGACTTTCTTCCGGTCAAGATGCAAAAAAGATATAATTTTTCCATGCATACAATCGCGCGCTATACCCTGGTGAATATAAGTGTTTTTAGATCGGTCTGGGGTAATTCCCGAAATGCTGAGGAATAGCCTTATGCGTGTATTATACTATAACCGTTGCCGTTTCTTGCCTGGACCCTCTATTATTCTCAAATCAAATCTATATCATAGGTATTATGTTTCATCATGAATGCATGAAGGGGGGGGGGGGGGGTCGTTTTTTGATGCTTATATCGTCACCAACGGCATACATTGTGGAGTAACGTTACAGACACGTTCGGATCGAGGTAAAGACATGCTTGGATCAATGCAAGATTGATATCATATAGCCCTTACCTTGACTAGGATGTACCCCAAAAAGAATATTCCAATTATCTGATCACGATTCCAAGTATTGATGTCCATCGTGTCGCCAACATAATCCACCACACATCATGCATCGGGAGCATTTGATTATTCTCAATCTGACCGCTATAACCGCTCCCCTTGCACAAAAAAAAAGAAAATGACCCGGAGACATTAGATCGACGCACAGGCCAAGATACAAGGTTTCAAAGTGTGCTTGATACCGCCGTCTAGCTGGATGCGGCCGGTATTGCACTTTGGCGACCTCAGACCCATTCCCTATGGTGACACCAGGCTCCCTGGATGGATAATGAATAAAAATATAGAAAAAAAGGAAAAACTACCCAGAATCATAAAAAGCCGTTTTTGGCACTCTACGGTCAGGGCCCAGAAACGTATTAACACATTTTTGGCACCCAAAGTGTTAAGAGGTTCAAATATGTACATTAAGTACTGATGGACCACAGGGAAATGTTATAGCCATAAGTAATAGATTTAGCAAGTTCCCCTTCTGGGGATCTAACCTTAACCCTAACTTCACGTCTTAACTATAACCGTTAAGTGAATGTTAACACTAACACTAATGAGACTGTGTCAAAAATATACAAGAGAATTAATCTGAGTCACAAGATGTTCCAGTCAAATAGATTCACAGAGTGATTGATTTACTTTAATAATACACCTTAGGAACCGTAGGAAAAGAAACGTACATAATTCTACATATTAACACTTTGATCGCCGGGGTTAAATTCATAATTTACCATCCCTCGTCAGCCCTATTTAACATGGAGAAGTTCCCCTTCTTTGCAGGGCTATAACTTTTTAAATTGTATTGCTAAATTGACATTATTATGGCCCATTCAACATCCTATATCTATTGTTCAGGGTGTAGCAATGTTATACTTTTTCATTCACATATTCATACTAAAATACGGTCTAAGTATAAGTATGTTTTTATCGTTTTCTGCAGCTTTCTCCAGAACTTGATTTATAGCCCTAAATGCATTATATTGATGATCAAATACAGTTTGGTAGGAATCTGTGCAAGATAAAAAATTTCAACTGGATGTGCTTCTAGGAGTTACTACGTATGATCTGATGTTGACCGGATGGGCGGGGGGTCGTTTATAATTCCGTGGGCAACGTTATATCATTCATCTAGTGTGGGTGATATGATCATCAGAGCAGTTTATATGGAACACGTTAAAAAAAAAGCTGAATCTTACCGTAGCTTCCTCATAGCGTTGGGCATAATATTGCTATTATGGGATGTAGAAATACCCGATCCATTTCCAGGTTGTATAATAGTATATACGTCCAAATCATGTTGTTTATCGAGTTATTTGCACCGATCGGTGTTCACTGTGTCAAGATGGAGTACCTCTAACGATAGCGAGTGCCCGGACGAAATATGGGTGAGCACCACTTCATCCACAGATCACTTCCTGTTGGGCGATCTGCCGATCGGCCACCAGATGGCCCTCTTGAACCGTTAGAGAGTTGAGTGGGGTTCAGCAGTATATCTCAGGTCTCCGGGGGAGAAATATGATTTCGATCACAGATTTCTGAAATATTGATATCAAAGACGTGTTACGGCGTCTTCGGCAGAATGAGCATGGCGGGGAATGACGAGTTTCGGCGTCTCCGGCGATTAAAGTGTTAATAAACAGAGAAATGGTAATAAGGCACCGAACCTTGATTCCATATTTGTGGCGGATGGCGACGCGCAGGCTCAGACTAGCAGAAGGAACACAGAGTGGAATCACGCAGGATGACCAGAGGGCCGGGATGGCCGGGCTCAAGAGGTCCAGTAACGGGAGGCACCTGCTCTCTCCAAACTCCCCCGTGGTGGTGCAGGCATGGCAGGGACAGCACCAGTAGGCGTACCAGCCTGAAGAAAAACATTAAATACTTAGCTTTTCTCTGTAGCTCTCATCGTAATAATAACTTTCTTAATGGGGTGAACATTATTTTCCTGTTGCCTCCTCCGGCACGTGTGCAGTCGCCGGTGTTGCCGGGAATTTAACCTGGGTCTGGGTGGTAGGCAGAGACCTCTACACTACCCAGCCGACACTAGTGCTTAGACCTCTACACTATTGTTGGTGGGAGATTTTAACTTGAACTGGCTAAATAATAACTTGGAACACAGCAACATTATGGAGAAATGCGGTTACCATCTTCTTCAGACAAGAAGATATATACCAATTTCCTCTCTGTGCGTTCAGTAGAAAGCTATCCGGCTGCAAGCTAGTCTAGCTTGGCACAGATTAATGGAAGCGGATAGGGACCACAAACTCTGGGAGAGGTGTTTTTGGCCAACAGCTAGGCTAGCTGGTCCATATCCATTTTCATTAATTTGTGCTAAGCTAGGCTAGCTTGCAGCTGGATAGCTTTCCCATAATGTTGGCATGTTCCTTTAAATAAAGCAGGCGAAAGTTGATGCGTTGATACTCACATATGCTCATGTCATCAAAGCAATCTAGCAGGTTTGAGTCCCATTCTGTCATCTGAGGCTGCTTGACTATCACTGCCATGATCAAAGATTAGCCTGCAAACACAACATACAGACCATCAGCATAGCAATGAAACATTGTCCAAATAACCTCTGGATGAGAAAAGAAGCCATTGGAAAGCAAAACCTTCAACATAGTCTTTTCCTCATTTCTGCATTATACCTCACTGTTACCCATTTTACTCTGTATTGTATATATGTATATTGAACATTCCTTTACTTACTTTTTACCTACGTCTTAATAACTTTTTTACTTACTTTTCTTTTTACTGTATGAAGCACACTCTCAGGGGCTCATACAGAAACAAGCATTTCATCGTAAAGTATTCTGTATTTTATTGTGACAAATAATAAACAAACTTGAACTTGAATGCAACACATGGATATACACCAACAGAAGAAGAAGGCAGGGCTTCTGCCGGAGGCCACATTTCCTGTTAACCTTGTTTTAATCAAACGGTAATATAAAATTATTTAGTGATATGCAAAGGATGCATTTGCACAACAGAGATGGCACATAATCTGGTATCTAAAATTATTTGTTTTATGTTGATTTAATATTCTGTCTTGGTCTACATCTTACTATGTAATTCAATTACTACCCTGGCCTTTAGGCAAAGTTATATTAATCAAACGTGGACAAAAAAAAATACTATATGTTTCTCCTATGACAATAGCGGCTGCTTTTATTATGAAATTCGTAGCGCAGAGAACTTTTATTATGAAACCGCAAACACCTCCACCAATGCCTTCGCCTTCGCACATCAAAACGCCCACCAAGGGAAGCAGACGAGATTTGGCTTCAGACCAATCAAAGCTGATATTGAACGATTTGAACAACAATTGATAATTAAAGAAAATGGAAGGCCGACAGCACAATTGTGTATTGTTCAGACGAGTAAGGGACAACGTTATTTTAATATCATAAACTACAAACAGAATGGCTAACTGGATCGGCTAAGCAAGGGAAGCTATTTTGAAAGAGAGAAGGATGTCATTCCTTCGTAGGGTGGGGTGAGTGATTTTTTTTAAACACACCTGTGTGCTTTAGCTTGGTTTATTTAATGTTTTCTTTCATCTTCGCTGAAACTGATGCTTATAGGCATGGTGGGATAAGAAGGATATTTATCTAGCCTTGACGGGGGCATATTCTGCAGATTGATTAAGGCTTGTGATTTGTAACTTTAATCCAAAAACTTTACCTTGTATTATATATAAATATATTCTGTGTTTTTGTGTGAAGAGCTATCATTGTATTGCATGGGTGGAACCGTAATGGGAACTAATTCATGGCTAACAGACATGTTAGCATAGTAGGTAGTAATATCAATTCCTTAGTAGCATGATAGTAAAGACAGATATTGAAATGAAGAAGTTACATTTCCAGTGGCGCCTGGTGAATAATATTCTAGGTGGGGCGGTGCCATATTCAATCAGTTTCAGTAACTACAGTATATAACCAGACCTGCAAACTGATAAGATGTGAAAAAGGTGACATGTTTGTAAACCCAGGGTTCAAGCTATGGGGGTGCCAATGGAATATATAGAGTCTGGGCCCCCATAGTCAACAACACCTGTGGGGGTCTCTCAAATTTATAGCTGAGCATCATGTGTTCTTGCCTAATTTTTCCTAATAATCCAATCATTGATTGATTGATTGAAGTTTATTTCAAATATGTAACATAACAAAACAAACATCAAGTACATGTAGACATGTGAATGTGTCTGACTGTATTCATTATAACTGTTGTGTAATTATTGTGACCTGTTTTGCTCTGGGACTCAGTGAGACATGGTGGAGGACTATCGCCAGGGGGAGCTGGTGGGCGTTGGTCTGGCAACAGGTAGAGGTGACGAAGAGGCTGGGATCAAGGAGGAGTCTCACGGGCGGAGCGGTCTCTTCGCCGTGTTTCCCAGATGAGAGAGGACGTGTCGGCCTAGAGCCATCTACCTGCAGAACACGCGGAGTGGCAGTTGTGCAGCGGAGCAGTGAAAGTAGCGTCGCGTGCCGTGAGCTTATTTCCCAAGTATAGTGAGTAGGGCGAAAGACGAAGAGGACGTTCGACAGACGGGCGGGGACAACCATCAAAGCGTGATGTGTAGTCGGAGAGTTAGGCTAGCCACACCGGCTAGTTAGCTTAGCTGCAGTATAGGAAATTAGCCTGTTAGCTCAGCCCGTCGCCTCGCCTTTTTCTGCAGCTTTCCCTGGACGTCCAAGGCAGGACCACCGTCTACCTACTCACCGCCAGACCAGCCCTGCCTTTGAGTCTCACAGGTGACGGTATCTCAGGACCTTTCACGGCCGAACTATCACCCGTTTTATGTTGGTAACGTGCTCGCTAAGAGTGAAGGGGCTGTCACGCTTTGAGCCACCACGTTCCCGAGCCACGACAGGGCGCTCCAACTTTTATTATTTTGGGTAATGCCGGCTTAGCTCTAGGGACTATTATTTATAAAGTGTGGGCCCCACTTATTTTTGGTGTTGTACGCGTGCGTACATTGTGCTGCCCCCGTGTTTAAGCTGTGCAGCGTATTCAAAGAGTGTTTATCAGTCAAGTAGCTCCTTTGTGCTTCGTGCTGTTGTCTTGCTGCCCAAGGGCAAAGGTTTATTTGTGTATGCGTTTGGCTACTGCTGTGTTGCCGTTAAAAGGAACGTCCACTGTGTATGTACTTTGGTAGTGTTTTGTTTACCTAAAGAGAAAAGAGACTGTTTATGGAGGAAGCAGTACTGTGATCATTTGTTTATGTGACTGTTAATTTTCAATTACAGTAAAGCTCGGCTGAGAAACTGTATACCTGTTGTGCTGTGTCTAAATCCATTTACGGGGAATGGGGAATTGATCGTCGTAC
This sequence comes from Notolepis coatsorum, assembly GCF_963971535.1. Taxonomy (NCBI): domain Eukaryota; kingdom Metazoa; phylum Chordata; class Actinopteri; order Aulopiformes; family Paralepididae; genus Notolepis; species Notolepis coatsorum. The sequence goes on from NC_140167.1 coordinate 85,633,315, forward strand.
TGCGTTGCCAGTGATCAGTGTGTGTACAGGGGTCCTGCACTAATGTGATTTCTCAACAGCGGAGCCATAAGGTATTATTTTGGGGAATATTGTATTGATCACTACTTTCACCGGGTGTGAGGGGGTACGTCGCTTACTAGACGGACGCAGTGGTAAAGGGGTTACAGGGTACTGATTAGTGTTTGCCAATATAACATTCTGCATGACTACTGTACCTGTTGCTAGGTTTGTAAACCCTAAGGCCCTGCTTGTGTAGCCGGTTCTAGGCCTACTCCTCAATTGCTGCTACTCTGCGATGTCGGTTGTGTGTGATGGAAGGAAAGACAGGCCCTGTGATCCTCTGTAGCAGTGGCATATTTATTTTTCTCCTGTATGTCAAGTAATGACATAAAGACAATACGTCAGTATTGGCCACAAGGTGACGCCAGCAGCTCACAACTCTCCACTCCATTCAGACAAACTGAAGTCAGAATTAGACATTTGAATAAAACATTTGAATAAAACAATAGAATAAAACAATACAGTAAAACAATAGGAGCTACACACATACCTGTCAAGTAATGACATAAAGACAATACGTCAGTATTGGCCACAAGGTGACGCCAGCAGCTCACAACTGCGGTGGGGAAAACACCAGTTAAAATCTGTCAGCGCAAGCCATGTACAGCCCCTCCCCCCCCCATACTAGCTTAGTCAAAATGTGCTTACAGAAAAGTCACTGAACACGGTTAAATGTCTTTACAACAAGTGCACAACTGCCCATCATTAACGTAAATATTAGTGTACCGGAAACTTATTTACAACATTAGACCATTATACATTCTTTAAGACCAGAAATATATATATATACAGGTAATGTGGACGATGCCTACCTCTCCACTCCATTCAGACAAACTGAAGTGAAGAGCGGCCCGCGGGAGGAAATACGTCACTTCGGGAGGAAGTGACGACGCAACGATTTCAAAATAAAATACTTTGAGAATATAAAAGGTTACAATAAATAATAATAAATCAATAAAATAAAACGTGAGGGATTATTTGTGGAATACATAACCGTATATTATATATACCTGCTACACTTACTGCATTCCTACCCCTACGTCTAGCAACGCGACCACTACAGTTGGGGGTTCGGTGGGACTTAGCTCCTCCGTGTCCCTGCTATCCGGTGTCTGTATAATCTCACCCTCACTAAGCGAAGGTTATCCACCCCGCTACATTTGGCGTCACGAACAGGATCAACATCCAAACCGAATCCTTTAAACGACCTGTTGAGCGACCGGAAATGGCAGACGAACAGACCCGCGCCGTGCAGGAAATGGCGGCGAAATACGAGGCGCTCCAGGAAAAGTGCAAGGCCCAGGTGGCGCGCCTAGAGCAATTGAGTGTCCAGCAGGCTCCCCCCGAGGTGAAGGAAGAGGGGCCAGACACGATGAGAGACTTGGCCGAATGCGTAGAGGCTCTGAAGGCCAAGGTCCCGGACACCGCCACCTTACTGCAGGAGCAGTTTGTCCTAGGCTTGAGAGATGATGCGCTGCGATGGGAGATGAAACGATATTTGAGGGAGAAAGAGACGCTGCCGTTCATTGAATTAATGATGGCCGCGATTGACTGGTCCGAAGAGGAGGAGGCCCTGTCCACCGCTAAGAGTCCCGCCAGGGGCGCGGTGTACGCCGCAGCTGCGGAAGACCGCGGACCCTCTCTTAGTGTGCCCGCACTACAGGAATTCATCCGACAACTGGTCGCCGGTCAGGAACAGTTCCTCCGGGCCCTGCAGCAAGAGAGAGGCCCGCCCCAAAGAGGCTCTGCTGGACGCGGACAGAGGGGAGACTTGCCGGGTCCCGGACACCGCCACTTTACTGCAGAAGCAGTTTGTCCTAGGCTTGAGAGATGATGCGCTGCGATGGGAGATGAAACGATATTCGAGGGAGAAAGAGACGCTGGCGTTCATTGAATTAATGCTGGCCGCAGCAAGAGAGAGGCCCGCCCCAAAGAGGCTCTGCCGGACGCGGACAGAGGGGAGACTTGCCCCCTACCCCGCGTAGACTACCCAGCCGGAGCGAGGATGGGAGACTGATCTGTTACGCCTGTCAACAGCCGGGGCATATTAGTAGAGAATGTCCACTTCAGACCGGCGGATCACGCCCAGTACACGCCATCGCGCCCGAATCACCGGGTCCACCGGGCCCCTCCACTCGAACACGAGGTACGGTCGACGCCGTAGCGGCAGGAGCCGCCAACTCGGCAGCAGCGAGCCTAGAGGCCAAAGATATATATGGGGGATGCTACACCCTAGATGTTCAAATAGACGGCGTCAAGACTTGCTGTCTCTTAGACACCGGGTCCGAAGTGACCACCATGACGGAAACCCACTTCAAGCAGCAATTCAAGAGAGAGACTGTCCTCCGCCACTTGGGTCACCCTCACGGCCGCTAACGGCCTAGAAATACCAGTGGTTGGTTGCCTCTTCGCAGATGTGGAATGTGTGTTTGTAGTAAGAGACGACCCCAACTGCGGCCCAGCGGGAAACAGTCCCTGGCCTTCTGGGGATGAACATACTCAGTGGGGTGTACGCCCTCTTCGCCGGAGTAGATGGGATACGCCGAACGGGCCGTCACCGCTCCGACACCGGAAGCGCCGCCCTGCGCCGCGTCGTCGCTACAGTCGCCCAAGAGGAACAGGGGTGCAACGCCCTGGGGAAAATGGGGTACGTGAAGGTGGCCGGCAGAGACTCTGTAGTCGTTCCCCCCCACAGTGAGGTGATCGTCCAGGGCGCTGCGGGACTTCGGCGAGGATACAACGCCCTGTAATGCTCGAGAGAACTCTGAGTGCCAACCTACCGCCTGGCCTACTGGTGGCCAATGTAGTGACCCACGCCCTGAATGGGAGGGTGCCAGTGCGGCTGTTAAACCCAACCGACACAGCTATCGTGCTCCGGCCCTGGTCCCGACTGGCGGAACTCTACCGCCCCCGCCAAGTGCTGCCCAAAGAGAGGGTGGTCGTAGAAGAAGTTGCCGGAGGATTGAGGGTGACGGCGATTGGCGCCGGGGACAGCATGGCCCCCGAGACCGCCGACAGGAAGACCAGACGATTAGCGGTGCCCGTACAAGCGAACCTCCAGGACCTCACCCAGGGGCAAGTGAACCGACTGAACCAGGTATTGGAGAAACACAAGGCTGTGTTCTCCACAGACGACGGAGACTATGGGTACACTACCACGATCACCCACTACATCCCCACTGGGGACGCACCCCACATCAAACAGAGGCACCGTAGGATACCTCCCCACATTTTTCAAGAGGTGAAACAACACGTGCAGGACCTGGTGGCCCAGGGCATCCTAGTGGAGAGCTGTAGCCCATGGGCGTCACCAGCAGTGATAGTGATCAAGAAGGATGGCTCCGTGCGGTTCTGTTGCAACTACCGTCGACTGAACACTGTGACGCACCGAGATGCTTATCCTCTACCCCGGATAGAGGAGTCCCTAGACGCCCTCGGGCAGGCTAAGGTCTTCTCGTCCCTCGACCTCACGGCCGGCTAATTCCAAGTGGCGGTGAAAGAGGAGGATCAAGAAAAGACTGCCGTCACTACGCCCTTCGGCCTTTACCAGTGGACCCGTATGCCCTTCGGGCTGTGCAATGCGCAGGCGATGTTCCAGCGGTTGATGACCGCGGTACTAGGAGATCTGGCCTTCGACGTTCTGTTGGTCTATCTGGATGACGTGTTGGTGTTCTCTAGCGACTTCGAGAGCCACTGTCAGAAGCTAGACCTGGTGTTCGGATGCCTCCACGAACATGGCCTCAAGCTCAAGCCCCGGAAGTGTTTCCTCCTCAAGGCGGAGGTAAAGTTTCTGGGACACATTGTCTCTGCAGCCGGGGTTCAAGTCGACACCGACAAAGTAAGGGCCCTGAAAGACTGGCCGGCACCACGCTCGGCAAAAGAGATGAGACAAGTGATCGGATTCATGTCTTACTACCGGCAATTCGTACCCCACTTCGCCCAGGTAGCACAACCACTACATGCCCTCATGGGGAAAGAAAGGAAAGGGTTCGTTAAGGGCCGGACCGAGCCCTTCCAATGGACTCCGAGTTGTCAGGAGGCCTTCGATCGACTGCGGGGGTGCCTAATGGCGCCACCCGTGTTAGCGTATCTGGATCTCCGACTCCCCTTTGTAGTAACCACGGACGGAAGCTACTTGGGGTTGGGAGCCGTGCTGAGTCAGAAGCAAGAGGGCGTGGAGCGCGCCATCGCCTTCGCGAGCAGGGGCCTATGAGGGTCTGAAAGGAACAACCGAAACTACAGCGCGTTCAAGCTGGAGCTTCTCGCCCTGAAGTGGGCGATCACCGAGAAGTTCCGGGACCTCCTGTCTACTCCCAATTCACTGTGGTCACCGGTCACAACCCTTTGCGGTACCTGGATACCGCCAACCTGGGGGCGGTGGAGCAGCGCTGGGTTGCACAGTTGGCCGAATACGACTTTGTAGTACACTACAAACCCGGCCAACTCAACCAAAATGCAGACGCCTTGTTGCGCATCCCGATGAGACAAGAACCAGAGGTAGTGGACACGGAGGGGGACTTTCTAGAGATCACGGCGGAAGGAGTTCGTGCTCGGCTGGGCCCCGAGGAACGGACTGATCCGCCGGAAGTCCCAGTGATCGGCAAGAGACAAACGGGCGAGGTGGGCCCGAAAAGGGGCTCGCTGGTGATCCCGGCGGAAGAAGTCCGTGCTCGCCTGAGCCCCGAGGCGCGGACCGATCCGCCGGGGGCACCCGCAATTAAATCAAAACAGACGGACGAGGTGAGCCTGAATAAGGGCTTCATAGTGATCCCGGCGGAAGAAGTCCAGGCTTGCCTAGGCCCCGAGGATCGGACCGATCCGTCGGGGGTCCCAGCGGTCGTCGCAAAGGCAAATAGTGGCACAGAAGAGAAACAGCGGATATAGCTGGGACGAATTGCGGCAACTCCAGGTAGAAGACCCCACCTGGGACCAGTATGGCGGGCTGTGGCCCGTGGGACCCTACCTACCAAAGCACTGTTGCAAGAAGTAAACCCATGCCCCCGCAAGTTACATGGACAGTGGGAGCGTTTCCGTTTACGCAACCAGGTACTGTTTCGACACGTTAGTGAGCCCCGAGACGGGGAGGAGGTCCTGCAACTAGTGGTGCCGACGACACTGCGGCACCACATATACGATTATTATGCACAAATAGTAGGAAACATGTTTGTATAGTAAATTACTAGTTTTAGTTTCGTTTTTGTAAATATTGCCTTGAAATAGAGAAGCTGAAAAAGGTAGCAGGATGTAGCCTTCAATATATAAAGAAATTATATTGTCAACCGATATGGTTGAAAAACAAACAATGTTTTAAATGTAATTGTAGATACAATATTGTAGTTACAATTTCTTTAATTGAATTAACTTAAACTAGAAAAGTAAATACAAACTAAATTAACAATGTAACTTACAGTTTACAGAAGGACAGTTTCCTTCTGAAGCACAAGAAATGTCTCATCCTTCCAGTCGGGACCATTTGTCACACTGAGAGGTTCCACAGTTCAAGCAAACCCCCACCAATTGGTACAGGGCTTGTATTTTGGTTTTGCACTTCTCATTCTTTGTTATGCTATTGCTATGCTATTGTTATGCAAAGACTAGGTGATAGCTGAGTACCGGTACTTGGCGCACGGACGACGAGTCGAGTGAAAGTTGTGAACGCATTTTTGTGTGCGTGCATGCACATCCGTGCGCATACTTCTGCTCAGAAAAGTGCTGGGACGGCGTGGTACCGCGTGGCATGACCACTGCACCCCTGTACATATATATATACTAGGGCTGTCAGTTTATCGCGTTAATTAGATTAATTAATCAGCAAATTATCGCGTTATGAAAATTAACTCAATATAACTTAAATATATATATATATCTCATTATATCTAATTCATTCCATAATAACGTAGAATACACATTTACTGATTTTTTTTTAATATGGCCCATTTGCATGTTCTTGGTATCTGATTCTAGGGACATTATGGATCTCAGGGAATGTATTCCCAGTGTCAGAAATACTGTCTGTTATAGGCTTGAGTAAATTGTAATGAGCCAAATGAGAATATCAATGAATTTTTTTTTTATCTTTGACTGTGAATAACACCATGCTAAAATTGACCAGACCTGAAAAATCTAAGCAAATGAATAAATGGAAGATGATTAAACAGAAGGTTTTGTAGATACAGTACTGAATTCTGCCATCCGGACACATGCAATTTGAAATATGATTATAGAATATAGAATATCAGGCCTAAAATGGTTATGCGATTAAAATGCGATTAATTCGATTAATTAATTACAAATCCTGTAATTAATTAGATAAATTTTTTTAATCGCCTGACAGCACTAATATATACATACATATACACATACATACTGCCAGTTATCAAACCCCTTCTTCATCTCTGTACCAATGGAAAACCATTTGACTGTATTTGATTTTAAACTGTTTTATGTTTTGACATTGCTTTAACTCCATAATCAGACCGTTCCATAATTTTACTCCGCAAATTGAAATACAAAGACTCTTCATGGTCGTTCGAAAACTGTATATTTTGAGATTCAAAGTTCCCCTTAAATTGTAACCCCCATCTTGCACGTTGAACAATCTTCAACAATCTGAATATTTCCTGGGAGTTTATAATTGTTTTGCTTTGTACAAATAATCATTGACATGGGATTGAAGACATGCTTAGATTATATGGGTATGGCCTGGTGAAAGATGTAGGCATACCGGCTTAAAGGAATAATTGCACCCAAAAATTACAATTGAAACTGAGGAATACAAGAGAGCTGAACTGAGACTGAATAGAGCTGAGAAAGACTGAAGAATGCATTTTATTACTGTTGTTTAGTAATGTTGCTGCTTATTTGGTGAAATGCTGAAGTAGTTACTTTTTGTTGTTCTAAGAAGATGCTGCTACTGAAATATGCTTCTGTTCAGTGCAATTTATTTTTCATTCAGTTCTTGATTACCTGTGCACATTTGTTTATAACATTATTTATTTATTTTGATTTATACAAGTATTTATGATTTTATGTTCTATCAGATGATAATGTTACTGTATCCTGATAAATACTGCTATTAAGTGCCATACAACTATTTATTTTTCATTAGGTTTTTTTGTTAGTTTTTGATTTATAAGTGCAGAGACAGAGTTAAATAAATGTTCATTCAAGTTCATAAATTTTGTCTCATTTGTCAAATTAAATAGTTGTATTTGATCAGATGCAAACAAGTAAATATGGCATTATATATCAGAGGTGAGTAAGAAAATGAACAAATATTGATGGTTAAGAATGAGACTGAATGGGCGGTTAGGTGGCCGAGCGGAGATTGCGTTCGTCACCAGCCCCGGAGCTGAGCTGGATTTGCCTGTTCGAATCCAGCTCACAGCTCCGGGGTTGTCACCAGCTTGGCTGGCCGTCTGCACTGATACAATTGGCTGTATCAGAGGGTGGGAGAAGCTGGCGGGGTGGGTCCGGGTCGTTGTAAACAGCGACTCCTACAGTTCGGTCGGGGCGCCTGCTAAGCGCGGATTGGACGTGAGGGGGATAGTGTGGTCCTCCCACACGCTACACCCTCTCAATGAGAATCCGCGCTGCCAGGTGAAAAGAAGCGGTGATTGGCTGGACGTGTGTCGGAGGAAGCACGTGGTAGCCTCCACTCTCCCAGATGATCTGACTGTGGGGGGTAAGTGCGCAGCGACCAGGAAGGGACTGGGAATTGGCATACGACTAACATTGGGATGGGAGAAAATCGGAGGAAAATGGAGGGGGAAAAAGACCAAAAAAAAAAAAAAAAAATGAGACTGAATAATGACATCACACAATAGTCTAATTATTAGACTGTTGTGTGATGTCATTACTCATTAGTATTACTCTAATCCGAATGAGATAGTCCTCTAAATATGACTTTGAAAACGGCCACAATTTCAGGAAAAAGTACTCAAAGAAACATTCCGGCGGCGCACGGTTTCCCCCATATCTCTCAGGTGATAACTCGAACCCTTGTTTCTGGGGCCCCCATATCTCTCAGGTGATAACTCAAACCCTGGTTTCTGGGGCCCCCATATCTATCAGGTGATAACTCAAACCCTGTTTTCTGGGGCCCCCATATCTCTCAGGTGATAACTCTAACCCTGGTTTCTGGGGCCCCCATATCTCTCAGGTGATAACTCAAACCCTTGTTTCTGGGGCCCCCATATCTCTCAGGTGATAACTCGAACCCTGGTTTCTGGGGCCCCCATATCTATCAGGTGATAACTCGAACCCTGGTTTCTGGGGCCCCCATATCTCTCAGGTGATAACTCAAACCCTGGTTTCTGGGGCCCCCATATCTCTCAGGTGATAACTCGAACCCTGGTTTCTGGGGCCCCCATATCTATCAGGTGATAACTCGAACCCTGGTTTCTGGGGCCCCCATATCTCTCAGGTGATAACTCGAACCCTGGTTTCTGGGGCCCCCATATCTATCAGGTGATAACTCGAACCCTGGTTTCTGGGGCCCCCATATCTATCAGGTGATAACTCAAACCCTGGTTTCTGGGGCCCCCATATCTCTCAGGTGATAACTCGAACCCTGGTTTCTGGGGGCCCCATATCTCTCAGGTGATAACTCGAACCCTGGTTTCTGGGGCCCCCATATCTCTCAGGTGATAACTCGAACCCTGGTTTCTGGGGCCCCCATATCTATCAGGTGATAACTCTAACCCTGGTTTCTGGGGCCCCCATATCTCTCAGGTGATAACTCGAACCCTGGCTTCTGGGGCCCCCATATCTCTCGGGTGATAACTCGAACCCTGGGGCCCCAGAGGATGTAATAGTGTTTGTCAATTCAAGAAGAATTATAAAAAAAATAATATTTAGTCAGTATGAAATTCAAATGTGAATCTGAATAGTGAGATCTTTCCTTTTCTTGTTTATTATTATTATTTCTTTTTTCTTGTTTAATCTGTGGATTGTTTGTTTCTTTGTATATGGTATGAATTATTATTTTGTGTAAATTAGGTTGTACGCTGACCATCAAGTCATTTTAATTTAATTCGTTTATTTGGACGGGACAATGCAAAATTAATTAACACTGTGGAGTGTAAAAATGGCCGGATTTAGCATGAGGCAAATTTCCATCCGTTGTCCCCAAACATAAAAACAGGACACATAAAAACAGTAAAAAAAATGTACAAATACATAACAGCATGTCACATGTGTTCACATGACTGGTTGGACTTCAGCAATTTTTTTCATTGCCCTCTAAAAGAAGCAAGGGTGGGGCTTTCCCTTATGGAAATTGGAGACTGTTCCATGTTTGACTGCCTTTTATGGACAGGACGTTTTGGCCAAACGTGGTCAGTCTACGTTGGACCATGCAGTCACCTCTGGTGTCTGACCTGGTGCAGAGTCCAGTGTTTCTTTTTTTGTAGATGAATTCCTGTACAGGAGGGGGAGCTAGTCCATGTAGGCATTTGTAGATGAAACAATAGCTTTTTAAGACTTTGAAATTTTCAAAGCTCAAAAAGCTATATTGTTTCAAAATATTGCAATGGTGGTATGCCAATGGTTTCCTGGCAAATACCTTGATGGCTCTATGATAAAGCTGTTCGATGTGTTTCATGACAGTGACACCAGCAAATGACCAGTTTGTGAAGCAGTATTCAATATGTGAGAATATCATGCAATGAAGATACGTTTTTGCAGCATCAACTGTTAAAAAAGGCCGGATTTGTCTAAAATTAACTAAATTAAAATTAATTGTGCGTTTCACTTTTTTGACATGTTACTTAAAGGATAGGTTCGAGTCCAAGATGATGCAGAGGTTGAAATGGGAAACCAATTCCAGTTCCTCCCCCCCCCCTAGAAACACATTAGATCTAGTGATTCTGACTGGTCGTTTGCTGAACATCATGCATAGTTTTTCTTGTATTTAGCAGTAGGCATGAGTTTTGCAACCAGTGTAATACTTGTTTAGTTTAGGAATAGGGGGCAGGTAACTATAAGAAGAATTGTTCTTCTTCCTGCTCCTTTTGCCCATGGTAGAACGTTATTTTATGTATGATTTATGAAAACTGTATGATTGTATTGCTTCCATGTGGCAAATAAAACTCTGAATCTGAATCTGAATTTTCATATCATAATATAACGCAGAGGCTGAGACTCACTTTTTTTTGCTGCCGGTATATAGAACATTGCGTACGAATTGGAAGAGCCATTATTACGCTAACCCTTCGAGAAGCTTTGTGGTCCGGGCTTGTGATCTTGTGATTATTAGCAATTTGAGACGACAACAAGTCAACAACTATTAGCGTTATTTATTTCCTGTGGTTGCCGTGGTTCCGGACGTGATGTTAAAGGAATGCCACGCGCTCAGCCTAGTGTGACTTACGTATGACGAAAGCACGTAAGGGCTTGCACTAAAACAACCCATAGAAATGCATTATTTATAAAGCCAACACACGAATGGCGAGAGGACTGAGGGGCGATCGGCAGCCAGAGAAAAATCGCCCATGGAGTGTCAGACAGTAATTTTGAGATTCATTCCAGAACAAAATTAGATACTGCGGCTGATTGGACTATGATATTCAGAGGCGGGATTATTTTGTATTATTATATTTATCATACATCATCATTATTTTGTAAAAAATTTATGTAACATTCTTTCAATTTTTTTTATAAAATCGCCTGTTTAAGTGTCAAAAAACAACTGGGCTTTTGAGGTGATGAAATCACTGCACCCAGGCAGCAGTGGTTTGGCACAAAAAAAATCCGAGTATATATCTGCTTAGAAAACAAAAATGTTAATTATTTTGTTCTCCACGTGGTAAATACACAGGTCACAACATGTTTACAGGAACGTTTTGGAGTTGTATTTGGAGTGTATTTCGTGACTGTTGGGAATGTCAAAGTTGACAAGATTTCTCATTATTGATTAGATTCAAATGTATTGTCATTATACAGCACAAATACAGAGGTTTAGCATCCAACCAGAGTGCAAATGTAGCAGTAACGTGCAACAGCAATATACAATGTACAGGTGATTAAACTGTGTACAAAATATACAAATTAGTACTTGTACTGAGTGTAGTGCTAATCAGATGTATGTACAGAGTTGTAGTATAATATGTACAGTGGTACAGGTATGAAGACAGTATGGTAGTAGTCATACTGTCCAGCAACGTAACTAGTAAGAGCAGATATAGATATATTATCTACAGATATGTAAAAAAAAATATGTGCAGGTAAATTCAGACAGGTCTGAATAGGTATATATGTGGTATAAATTAGTATATACAGCATTATTGTACATGCTATCATACAGAGCTATGGGTTATATGCAGGTGTATAAGTAAGTACATGGAGGGGTTATATGCAGGTATATTCAGACAAATATGGATATATAAATGCAGTAAATATAAGAATATACTGTAAATATAAATATCGGTGTATATACAGCACTGTCGTACATGCTATCATACAGAGTATATGGGTAGACTATAGCATGAGGCATACTAGTCTTAGCTTACCTCTGTTCCCTTGTTGGTGAATCGGTAGCTCAGCGAGAGTGAAGGGAGATGACCTGGACCACTTCCTTCTAAAGCTAGAAGTCAACCACAGACCCACTGCAATATATTTGGTCCAGAGCTGAGAGGGAGGTGACCTGGACAAAGACTGAAGGCACCGCAGGTATGTTGTGCGACTGCTCGCACACGAATGCTGCAAAACCTGAATTAACACGAAAGTGGCCCAAAAGACTTCAAATTCTATGCAGCTCCTCAATCTTTTTATTGAACTATGCCCTGACTGCATTCCCCTTGCTAGAGTCCCTCATTGCAATTGATCATTTTAAAGAAAATATTGGACACCTTCTTGCCAACATGAGTATTGTGTTAATAATATTGCCTGTTTTCATTGACATGTGAAGAGATTTTTTCTATTCTTTAGTACTGTGTCACCATCTTGTTTTTATTTGTGTTTGTTTTATTGTTCTTATGTGAATTGAGGCTGATCGTCTCTATAGTTTGTGAGATATTGCGTGGATTCACACACACGCTACTGAATGCATAATGTCCTTGGATACTCTTCCCTCTACCATGGACATAAAAATAAACTTCAAACGGATTCATACTCTGCTTTTGCAGTTCCTCAAGGTGTTTTGCCTGTCACTCCAACCCTGTGACATATCCACAGCTCCTAAAGCTGCAATAAATCATTTATTTATTATAACATTGTATTCACTTATTGTACTGTACAGTATCTGCAAAAAGAGTTCTTACTAATAAGATATGCATGTTTATTCTTTTAATTAAGGACTTTCTTAGCCTATAACTCCAAATACACACCTATTTTAGTAAGTACGTTTTATTTCTAAATTTAAAACAACTGTAGTTGCACCTCTCTCTACGTTCAATGATTTTAAGTAGCCAAACGTTACACTATAAAAACGAACTGGATAGTTGATGATAATAAACATTTAAATTCAATAGCTGAAATATTCTAAAATCATTAAGTCGGATATAGGCCATTCTCCCTTTCTGTGTGTGTGTGTGTGCGCGCTCACGTCCCATCTCTGGTCTTTGGAAAGACCAGATGAGGTCAGAGGAGTTTGATAGTACCCCCCCCCCCCCCCCCCCCCCCCCCCTCCCTTCAAGAGGTGTTGTCTCTTGCCAGGCCATCATTGTAAATAAAAATGTGTTCTTAATTGATTTGCCTGGTTAAATAAAGGTAAAATTAATTAAATAAATAGTATTTACTGAGGATGGCAGATAATGTTGACATTTAAACATAAAAAATATAATGCATAATAAATGTAGATAGAATAGAATAGAATAGAATATACATACTTTATTCATCCCGAGGGAAATTTGGCAAGAATGTATACATGATCATGCAACATACAAAAAAATTGTTGTAGGAACGGTTTGGGAAAGGGAGGTAGGGAGGGGTTTAGGGTGCGTCTTGTGATAACAATGTTGACATTGAGAAGTTTAGACAGTTTAGTTTTACAGAGAGAGTAAATTACTGAAAAAAAGGTACCGTTGGGTACCGGTATCGATTCCCAGGTACAAATTTAAATGTCCAGGCTCCATGTCCCGAGCAGACCCACTGCGTAGGACAGATAAGGCTGCACAGTGAACAAATAAACGGAACTGAGACTAATTAAGTGTGGATCTAAAATAATATCCACTCTTCCCCAAGGGGATCAATAAAGGAATATCTTATCTTGTCTTATCTTAGAAAAGCGTACTTGGCAGAAAATAACTTTCCCTTTTCTCTCTTGCTGGCCCAACACTCTCCACACACACTCTCCAAACTAGTGGAATCCATCTGGTAGATTACAGTAGTTGCTGCTCCATTTGTCTCTCTCTACAAAAGTGGTGCGCCTAACCTTTGAGCTGGTGCTCCTAAAGTAACATGTTCAAGTCTGGAGCCCTGCGCAGGCCACAGAGCCCACTAAAGTGCTGTACATATAAAGGGCACTATAATAAAACACAGTAAAACATGGTAAAGAAAGCAACACAAATTTACAACATAAAACAGGGTAGGTTTGAGATCAGACTATCCAGGCCAAAAAACAGAACCAGCTTTCCTTTGATTAGTAGGAAGAGAGTTGTCGAAACAGTCTGACAGAGGAGGCTGCTAGGCTGTTCCTGGTGTCAATGATTTTCTCACTGATAGAATGTTGTCTAACTAGCTGGTCTCTAGCCGGAGATATAGCTGTAGATATAGCAGTCTAAGCCAGCAGTTAAGAGTCTGGTTCAGTCTAAGCCAGCAGTTAAGAGTCTGGTTCAGTCTAAGCCAGCAGTTAAGAGTCTGGTTCAGTCTAAGCCAGCAGTCAGAGTCTGGTTCAGTCTAAGCCAGCAGTTAAGAGTCTGGTTCAGTCTAAGCCAGCAGTCAGAGTCTGGTTCAGTCTAAGCCAGCAGTCAGAGTCTGGTTCAGTCAGCCAGCAGTCAGAGTCTGGTTCAGTCTAAGCCAGCAGTCAGAGTCTGGTTCAGTCTAAGCCAGCAGTCAGAGTCTGGTTCAGTCAGCCAGCAGTCAGAGTCTGGTTCAGTCTAAGCCAGCAGTCAGAGTCTGGTTTAGTCTAAGCCAGCAGTTAAGAGTCTGGTTCAGTCTAAGCCAGCAGTCAGAGTCTGGTTGAGTCTAAGCCAGCAGTCAGAGTCTGGTTCAGTCAGCCAGCAGTCAGAGTCTGGTTCAGTCTAAGCCAGCAGTCAGAGTCTGGTTCAGTCTAAGCCAGCAGTCAGAGTCTGGTTCAGTCAGCCAGCAGTCAGAGTCTGGTTCAGTCTAAGCCAGCAGTCAGAGTCTGGTTCAGTCTAAGCCAGCAGTCCCTCTTCCTCACCTTCCACATGAAGCAGCCGGAGGTGATGGCGGTGGTGGCCAGGCCGTAGCCTTTCCCCCCGAGCCGTGAGACAGAATGTTCCCGCTCTCCAGGGAGCAGCAGATCAGTTTGTACGGGTCGAAGGAGAAATCTCCTATAGGAATACATTTCTCATCGCTGCCGGGATCCTGGAGAACAAGTGAGGACGAGTCAGATAACTCTTTACCAACAGTGTCCACTGAGGGGTACAGTAAGTTATTGCCAGGGGGTTATAGAATAGAATAGAATAGAATAGAATAGAATAGAAATACTTTATTCATCCCGAGGGAAATTTGGCACTACAAATCGCTCACAGTAAACATTTGGGTAGACAAAAACAAAAGTCACAAATAAGAATAAAAATAAGCCTAAGAATAAAATATGGTCCAGGATATACATTTCCTATGTTACATTCTAATATAAAATATACAGTAAGTGTAAAATTGTAAAAGTAAAAGTCCAGGAAGATAGTACTGTCACCAGGGCTTGACGTTGACACCTGCCCACCTGCCCAGGGATAGTGAAAATGCTGAGTGGCTAGTGACTTTGGAAAACCACTAGCCACAGTGGCTAGTAAGCCAAAAAGTTAACGTCAAGCCCTGCATAGGTGTGTCAATGATAATGTTCACGGCGTTTGGAGCAATAATATAATTGCTAGGTTCAACACAGCCAAGGGATAGGTGTGTCAATGATAATGTTCACGGCGTTTGGAGCAACAATGTAATTGTTCGGATCTTTCAAAAATGTTCAATTTGAATCCCTCCGAAAGGGCTGACAGGCACCACACAATGGATGACTCAATGGTTAGTCATTAGAGTTTGTTTATTTAAACAAACTAGTCGAGATGTTTTTCTCCACAATACAACTTATAATTCCCACAGTTGACCATAGGCTTACCATAGGTCAAAAACCTGTGAAACAGAACAAAATGCAGTGCATACACATTAATTAAGCATAATATTAATATACACTATATATTAATATTAATACCAACACCAATCAATCAATTAATTAATTAATATTCATATTAATATCAATATACATATTAATATATCAATACCACTATCAAATATACATACACTATTCATTTAATTTACACTATACACTTTATCAAACCAGCATGTCATGTCTCCTTTAACTGTGGGTGAAAGGAGGGAGAACTGCAATGACTACATTTCCCAGAATGCATGGCAATGTTTACTTCCTCCTCCATAAGATACGAGGCACTAAGCTCCCCACACACAACGGACAAGATAGCAGTTCTCATTCATCAACACACACACACACACAAAAGTTCCACCACATGAATCTCACCGTGACAAATCAGCAGAGCCACAGAGACACTAGCTCAGCTATGCACCTTCAGCGAAGTGCGTTAGCCTAGCCACAAGCTAGCGGCAAACATTCAGACACAACGTTCATTCAATTAGCCAGCATCACTAACACCGTGCACATGCAAATATTATCCGCAGGTTGCATTAGCAGCCAGCAGCCAACGTGATACATTACATTGTGTTTATATGTGACATAGCCAAGTTAACAACATTGCAATCCCTTAATCAAGTCCACTTACCAATGTGCGATGTGATCCTGTCAGTGCTATAGTGAGAATGACAGCCAGCCACCATTTGAAAGGCAGCTGCGCCAACTGCGGATGCTCAAGTCACAATCACCTGTTAACTTATTTAGACCCCTTTACATAGATCTGATCCTTATATTAATAAACCAAAAGTCTTGACACCTCCCACTTGGCCGACTGATACAATCCAAGGAGGCCACTAAAATACAGGCTGCTATAAATACAAGTCACTAGAGTGTTAATGGGCATCTCAGCCTTAAACAAACTGTTGTAAGTATCTACATTAAGGTGCTTTTAATTAAAGTGTCCTTCAAAGGTAAGTGGGACATTGTGAACACAACTCGCATCATGAACACAAACTAACTAAGGAGGTGGGCCCCACCACCTTTCCTCCTACTGAGTGTAGGTTTGCCCTTGAACCACTCAGTTGCCTCCCAGGGTTACCCGCTAACTAAACAAAAGAGAGTCACAAAGTCTTTTGGGTACCCGATGGTGAGGACTTCTGCTGGTCTTCAACCGGAATCAGGACCACCAGCCTCCGCATATCCCTGCGAAGGACGATGGTTGTGGGCAGGGTAAAATCCTTTCCCCGGGGCCTGGATACATGGGGGGCAGGAAACCCTATGCAGGTTGTAACGTCCACGTCACGGGCGGTTCCGTCGAGGCTGTTGAGAGCTCTTTTTATGAGCTTAACAGCTGCCTCTGCTGCTCCGTTCCTGTGGGGCAAATCCGCAGGATGGAAGTCCCACTGCCACTCAGTGCCATTCTTGGCGGCTGCGTTCTTGACCGATGCCTTCTGCACACATGCTAGGTGCCTGTGCAACTCTCTCAAGGCAGGCTTGGCGCCCACAAAGTTTGAGCCTCTGTCCGACCATAACCTCCTGGGATGCCCCCTTAGAGCAGTGAATCGGTAGTAGGCCTGAAGAAAGCTCTCCGAAGACTGGTCGTTGACAAGGTCAGCGTGGACGGCCCTGGAAGCCATGCAGCAATACATGACTCCCCATACCTTCTTCCTGGTTCTTTTCTTGACGGCGTCCCTCATCTCAAAAGGGCTGAAAAGGTCCAGTGTGGTATGCTCAAATGGGTTTGCCCTGCTGGTACGCTCCGGAGGGAGGTTTCCCATCACTTGCCGGCATAGCTTGGCTCTCTGCTTCTTGCAAGGGACGCACTCGTTGACCACCCTTTTGACAGTTCTCCGACCTTGTACTACCCAAGCCTTTCTTCTTGTGTGCAGCAGTGTGGCTGCAATGCCTTCATGATTGGCCTCATTAGCTTCTCTAGCCAGCAAGGTCCCCAGCCATGGGTTGGATTAACGGTACAGCTGTTCCATCTTCACTCCACGATTGGACTCTACCGCCGCAAAGCAAGAGTCCTGTGTTGTCATCTCTGGTCACAACAAGGCGGTTCAGGGTTGTGTCCTGAAAGTTTACGCTGTCTTGGGCTGCAAGGGCCAAGTCTTGGAAGGCCACCGTTCTCTCTCTTGCAGAGAGCTCTGGTCCCTTTGCCTCCCACTTTGCTGAATCTGAGGCTTGGTATTTAGCGCTCAGCCAGGATTCCGCAGCTCGTCGGACCCAGGCGACAGTTCCACCTAGCTTTGTCAAGCTAATGAACCGTTTGGGCTCGACAAGGCTTACGAGAGCAACACCCCAGGATTTTCTCTTTGGCTTTTCTGCTGCTGGAGGTGGACCTTGGTCTTTCAGCTGTGGTTGCAGCGCAGAGTCTCTCAAGTCTGTACCAACATCAGTATTGCTGGGGCCTGAGAGCTTTTGTGACTGAGCCCTGGTGACTACAGCTGAGAACGCCTTTCTCTGTAGTCTTTTGACGTCATCAGCGACGCTGGTCACAATTTCGCTGGGCATCTTGATGGGCCACTCAGCTTCAGGCCGTCTCAGGAACTCTGGGCCTCGTTGCCACTCTCACTCATTATCAAGCTCCTCAGGAGTTGCTCCCCTTGTGAGGATGTCCGATACGTTGAGGTTTCCATCAACCCACCTCCAGTCTTCTACTGGTCCAGCCATTTGGATCTCTCCAATGCGGTTGGCAAAGAAGGTCTGGTAGCCATAACTGTCCTTCTGGATCGCTCCCAGAATTGTTTGGCTATCCACGAAGTGGACCCAGCGTGCAACCTTGATGCGGCAGTGCTTCTCAAAGTATCTCTTTAGACGGACCGCAAAGACAGCGCCGCATAATTCTGCTTTAATTACGTCCCCTTTCTGGTCGAGAGGAGTACGTTTGGCCTTTGATTCAACCAACTTCACGACGACCCCATCTTGCGTCTCCCAACGGAGGTAGAGCACGGCACCGTAGGAAGCCTCGCTCCCATCAGAAAATGTTACGCCCAATGGGCAGCCTATGGCTCCTTTAGTCATTTAGCTGACGCTTTTATCCAAAGCGACTTACAAGTTCTGTACGACAAGACAGCAAGAAGGGTACAACTCTATCAGCTGAGTAACAATGTTCATCAAAGTGTTGCGTGTTACAGTATAGGTTAGTTTATTAGGACAAGTGCATGACAGTAAGGTTAGTCAGGGTTAGATTTTTTTATTTTTATTTTTTTAATCATTTCAGATAATGGTTGAAGAAGTGAGTCTTTAGTCGACGGCAAAAGATTGGACGGGATTCGGCTGTCCTAACTGGGATGGGTAGTTCATTCCACCATTGTGGGGCAAGGACTGAGAATAGGCGGCTTCTCTTTGATGACCCTCCGGGGAGCTTGGATAGGAGTAGGTCTGAGGCGGCCAGAAGATGCAGAGCGTAGGGGTCTTGAGGGTGTGTAGTTAGAGACCATTGACCGGAGGTAGGCAGGAGCGGTTCCCTTTGCCGCACGGTATGCTAGGTCGAGGGCCTTGAAGCGGATACGTGCAGCAATGGGGAGCCAGTGCAGGTCCCTAAGAAGTGGGGTGACATGGGCCGACTTCGGTAGGTTTGAGATCAGGCGGGCCGCTGCGTTTTGAATGAGTTGAAGAGGCTTGGTGGCAGTGGCCGGGAGGCCAGCTAGCAGTGCGTTGCAGTAGTCGAGGCGGGAGATGACTGTTGATTGGACGAGGAGTTGGGTGGCTTCTTTTGTCAGGAAGGGGCGTATCCTTCTGACGTTGCTCAGGAGGAATCTGCAGGTTCTGGTTGTCGCTGCGATGTGAGCAGAGAAGTTCAACTGGTCGTCGAGGACGACACCAAGGTTCTTGGCAGTCGGGGACGCGGTCACAGCTGCATTCTCGACTGTGATGGAGAGGTCGGTCAGGGGGGAGGATTTGGCCGGCAGGTGGAGCAATTCTGTTTAGCTTAGGTTCAGTTTGAGGTGGTTGGTCGTCATCCAGGCGGAGATGTCGGACAGACAGGCCGAGGTCCGCTCAGAGACGTGGATATCTGAGGGAGGGAAGGAGAGGAAGAGTTGAGTATCATCGGCATAACAATGATATGAGAAGCCATGAGACGTGATAATGTTACCCAGTGATTTAGTGTAGAGGGAGAAGAGAAGGGGTCCTAGGACCGAGCCCTGGGGGACATCCGTCCGGAGGGGGCGGGTGGCCGACAGAGTCCCTCTCCATGACACTTGGTAGGAGCGGTCGTTGAAGTATGATTGTCAGCCATGTCAGCGCAGATCCAGCCACTCCCATTCCTGCGAGGGCCGCGAGGAGGATCTGATGGTTGACTGTGTCGAAGGCTGCAGATAGATCTAGGAGAATCAGGACAGAGGAGAGGCCTTTCGCTTTTGCTAAGTGAAGTGCCTCTGTGACCGCAATGAGGGCCGTTTCTGTGGAGTGGCCAGTCCGGAAGCCAGACTGATTGGGATCTAGGAGGTCATTCTGTAAGAGATAAGCAGTAAGTTGGTTGGATACAGCACGTTCAAGTGTTTTAGAAAGGAAGGAGAGAAGAGAGACAGGACGATAGTTGGCTATGACGGTGGGGTTCAGGGTTGGTTTTTTTATGAGGGGCGTGACTCTGGCTTGTTTTAGGGAGGTGGGGACCACCCCCGAGTTGAGTGAGGAGTTGATGGTTGCAGTTAGGAATGGGAGGATGTCCGGTGCTATGGTCTGGAGGAGTGGGGAGGGTAGCTGGTCCAGCTGGCATGTAGTCGGACGGTTCGACGTTACCAGTGTCAGGGTCTCGGCTTCTGTAATGGGAGAGAAAGATGACAGAGTGAAGGATGAGGTTCTCGATTCAGCGTTTGGAATGGGTGGGGGTTGGGAGAAGGAGCTGCGGATGTTCTCCACTTTTTCCTCAAAGAAGATCGCAAAGTCTTCGGCAGAAAAAGATGAGGGAGGAGGGGGTGGGGGGGGAGTGAAGAGGGAGGACATGGTAGCATGCAGTTTGCGAAAATTCTTGGCAGAGGCCTCGATCCTATGGTGAAAGAAAGAAGCTTTGGCATTAGTAATGGTTTTGGAGAATGTTAACAAGAGGTTGTGATATGTGTCGATGTCAGCAGTGAGGCGTGACTTGCTATACTTCCTCTCAGCCGCTCTCAGGACCTGTCTTTGTTCTCTCACTGCATCCGTCAGCCATGGACTGGGTGGGGAACGGCGGGCAGGTTTCTCAACGAGGGGACAGAGCTTGTCGAAGGAGGTTGCAAGGGCTGAGAGGAGGGTGGAGGTTGCCATCTCTGTGGGGAGAGCAGAGAAGGTGTCACTCAAAGGTAGAGCGGATATTATGTCAGAGGAGAGGGTGGAGGGGGATAGGGAGGGCAGGTTGCGTCTGAGTGAGATGGTTTAAGTTGCGGTGAAGACCTTTCGGTTAAGCATGAGAGTTAGTGAGAAGGATATGAAGGAATGGTCAGATACATACATACAGGCTTCTCTCAAACCTGACTTGGCCAAGTCTCACATACTCCTCGAAGAGTGTTATGGAAGCCTCCCGGAGTTTGGGCGAGAGTGGGTCATCCCAAGTGTCTTTGGTCTGATTCCCTATGCCTGCCTCTTGGTAGGAGCTTCTCACAAGCATTACTCCTTTTTGCTTTACGGGCGTGGCAAGACCAATGGGGTCGTAGAATCCAGCGACCTGGCTTAGCAGTACTCGACGGGTCAAGGGGTTTGGAATGTTACTTCTCACTTCCTCTTGGCGCAGATCGAGTCCAGTCCTCATCGTGCCTCGTTTTCTCGAGAAATTGATGGACGTCATTATGCGAAGCTTGTCAGTCTCTGGTTCGTAGCCAACTCCCAGTGCTTTGCTTTCTTCATCCCGCATCTGGTTGGGTAACACCAGAGTTTTGGGTGCAGACATAGTTGTCTTTGGGTTACTGGAGCTGTCCGCAGTTCCAGACCTCCCACTTTGGGCTGACAAGACCCACGGTTTAAGGGAGAAGCCTCCAGCTTTCAAGATCTTTTCGACTCCTTCTGTGATCTTCTCCAGTTCTTTTAAGTCATCGTGGGACGTCAAGATGTCATCTACGTAGCTGTCTTCTACCAGAACCCGGCACTCTTCTACCATGGCTGCAAACTGGGGCAGATTTGCCGTTTCCCTCATGGCGACCTGAGCGATGCAGCCAGCAGGTTTATCTCCGATGTTGACTCTGACAACGACGAAGACTTCGATTTCGTCCTCTGGGTTGTCTCTCCAGAGGAATCGATAGAGTTGGACTTCTTCGTCTTTTAGCCACACAGAGTTGTACATTTTTCTCACGTCACCTAGGGCGGCGAACATCCCAGTCCTGAATCTCAGAAGGACTCCTCTGATCAGATTGAGGACGTCTGGTCCCTTGTACAAGAGGTCGTTTAAACTCACCCCCCGGAATTCTTGGCTACTGTTCCAAACAATTCTCACAGGGGTAGTTGATGAGTGAGGATTTGGCGCGACCAGATGACTGATGTACCACTTTGGTCCCTTCCAGCTGTCGTCTTCCTCTTTGGTGAGTTTAGCGGCAGCTCCCCTTGAGACCATCTCGTGGATCTGCTCTCTGTATGCAGCCTTCCACTCTGGCTCCCTTTCAAGGCGTTTCTCAGTGTTCCGGAAAGTCGCCTCCACGGCACGTCGGTTGTCTGGCAGCGTCGCGGGGTCTCCTCTCCATGGATAAGCTGCGTCCCAGTGGGGGGATTTGCTGTGCTTGTGAGACATCCTTTGATCTTTTTTTTTTTCTTTTTTTTTTAAACTTTATTTTTTAGCGTTTATCGCTTTTTCTGGTCAAGCATGACCGACAGAAACAGGTTGAAATGGGATGTAGAGCGCGGGAAGACACTCTGAGAAAATACGGCGGGTCCGGGAATCGAACTTGTGTACCCCAGATCCGTGACGAGCATGGTTTTCCCCGACACAGAAACAGCGCCGAGATATGTGGTGAGCTACGGGAGCTCCCCATCCTTTGATCTTTTCAAGGTCTCTTTCCTCTCCTAGGGTAATTTCTTTCCCTCCAGGGGGACATCTACAGCACTTGCAGCCGCCACATTGAGGATCGCAGGCCGCGCCAACGCTGTCCCACTTGAACCATTCGATGACTTCTTTGTTGGTAGATGCAGTACTTCGGAGGAGTACTTCTTGATCTTCAACCTGGGCTTTACTTGATCCTGCTGGACCCACAAGGATCTCTCGGTATGCCTTTGAAGTTGTTCTCATTGACCGTGCAAAGTGGATTTCAGACCTATGCACCGCTAGGTCCACTGCCTCAAAGAGGTCGGGATGAGCTCCACCAACAGTCTTTCCCAGGGGACCGTCCCAGAGGACGAGGTCTCCCTCCACTCTGATTGGCTGTGGGACTAGGCGACCCTCCCTGTGACTGATCAGTAGGTCGATCTTCTCAGGGTGGACCAAGTCTTTCCTGCGACATCTGGGAAGAACTTTTGGAGTTGCTGCGGCGTGACTGCCTGGTTCACCTTTGCGATGTTTTCCAAGCCGTAACAAAGGAGTTTGTGCTCCGCTACTGTTCCTTTGGGGGTTTTTACCCTCAATCTTAAGGAATACCTTTTGGTAGCAACTGTTTTCTCCATCCCTCCAACTCCTTGGACAATCAGTTTGATGTCTTCGCCATTTAGTTTCAGACGATCAGCGGCTTCATTCGAGATGTAGTTTGTATCTGAAGCTAGGTCGATCAAAGTGCTGACTAGCTGACCCGAGTTTGTCGTCACCTCGAGTAGCATCATTACCACTGGATATTCTTTTGGCTCACCGCTGATGCTGGTGCACACCGTTGTTGATGTTCTGTTTGAGAACGCTTCCTTGAACTCTGCTTTTAATTCAGGGGAGAGTTTGGCAAGGAGCTCCTCTTGTTTATTGGTCAGTCCAAGTCCCCTCCTCTCTACTTTTGAATAGCTCTGCTCCTTCTGCTCTCCACTCTTTTCCATCTTCTTGGTCTGTGGCATTGGACAGAGCAAGTAGTTATGTTCTGAGGACCTCCCTTTCCGACAGTCATACTTTGCACAGAGGAATTTCTGGGTGCAACTGCCGTCTTCACCATGGAGGCACAGGCACTTGAAGCATGCTCCAGATTTCTTTAACTGAGCCTTCTTGCTGGAGTTTCAAGTTTCAAGTTTCTTTAATAGTTGTCATACAGAAGTACAGAATACTTTCATACAAAATGCTTCTTACTGTTACGCTCCAGAGACTGTGCTAGACAAGATAGTATCAAATAACATAGTATAGCATGTAATTTAGAAGAAGAAAATGAGGTCACAGTGTTCGGTATAGACATATGTACAATGTTCTGAGTTACCATATAATATACAATACTATGCAGTGTACTAATGTACAGTACTATATAGTGCAAAGCAGAAATGGGATGAGGTACAATTTAGGTACAATTTACAGTAAGGTGTACGAGTTGTAGTGCAATCCTTCATCAATAAATATAAAGTGTGGGGAGTGGGTGCTACAGTGTGTTTGTTTAAAGTGGGTGTGTGCTATAAAGTGTGTGGAGCATCGACGGGGCACCGGTTGAGAGAGTGAACAGTTTCAAGTACCTCGGAGCCCACATATCCGAGGACTTGACATGGACCACACACATTGACAGTGTTGTGAAGAAGGCACGACAACGCCTCTACTTCCTCAGGCGCCTAAGGAAGTTCCAAGTCAGTCAGAAGATCCTTAGGAACTTCTACTCATGTACAATAGAGAGCATCCTGACCGGCAACATCACCTCCTGGTTTGGGAATAGCACTGCACAAGACCGTAGCAGACTACAAAGAGTGACACGTTCAGCCGAACGCACAATTGGAGGGGGGCTTCCCACCCTCCAGAACATTTACAACAAGCGGTGCAAGGGGAAGGCTAAGAGAATTATTAAGGACTCGAGCCACCCGAACAACTGCCTCTTTGAACTGCTGCGGTCAGGCAAGCGATACCGGAGTCTTAAGGCGAGCACAGAAAGACTCAGAAGAAGCTTCTATCCCCAGGCCATCAGGCTGCTAAACGAACAATAATCACTATGCAACAACCATCAAATGCACACAGCACACACACCCACACGCACACACTCACTCAAACAAACAACACACTGCAGCACCCACTCTCCACACTTTAGATCACACAAACACACTTACACTTTATATTTATTGATAAAGGATTTGCACTACAACTCGTACACCTACTGTGAATTGTACCTAAATTGCACCTCGTCCCATTTCTCCATTTCTGCCTTGCACTATATAGTATTGTATATTAGTACACTGCACAGTATTGTATATTGTATGGTAACTATGTCTATTCTGCATCGAACATTGTACATATGTCTAAACTGAACACTGTGACCTCATTTTTTTTACTTCTAATTTTACTATGTTATTTTATTTCATACTTATCTTGTCATGCACAGTCTCTGGAGCGCAACAGTAAGAAGCATTTTGTATAAAAGTATTCTGTACTTCTGTATGACAACTATTAAAGAAACTTGAACTTGAAACTTGAACTTGAGTGGGTGCTACAGTGTGTTTGTTTAAAGTGAGTGTGTGCGTGTGGATGTGTGTGCTATGTGCGTTTGGTGGTTGTTGTTGTGTAGTGTTCATTGTTCGTTTAGCAGCCTGATGGCCTGGGGATAGAAGCTTCTTCTGAGTCTTTCTGTGCTCGCCTTGAGACTCCGGTATCGCTTGCCTGACCGCAGCAGTTCAAAGAGGCAGTTGTTCGGGTGACTGGAGTCTTTAATGATTCTCTTAGCCTTGCCCTTGCAACGCTTGTTGTAAATGTTCTGGAGGGTGGGGAGCCCCCCTCCAATTGTGCGTTCGGCTGAACGTGTCACTCTTTGTAGTCTGCTTCGGTCTTGTGCAGTGCTATTCCCAAACCAGGAGGTGATGTTGCCGGTCAAGATGCTCTCTATTGTACATGAGTAGAAGTTCTTAAGGATCTTCTGACTGACTTGGAACTTCCTTAGGCGCTTGAGGAAGTAGAGGCGTTGTCGTGCCTTCTTCACAACACTGTCAATGTGTGTGGTCCATGTCAAGTCCTCGGATATGTAGGCTCCGAGGTACTTAAAGCTGTTGACTCTCTCAACCGGTGCCCCGTCGATGCTGAGGGGGCTGTAGTCCTTGACCCCCGACCTCCTGAAGTCCACAATCATCTCCTTTGTTTTGCTGACGTTCAGGGAGAGGCTGTTTTCCTGGCACCATCCCGCCAGGACCTTGACCTCTTCCAGGTAGGCCCTCTCGTCGTTGGCAGAGATCAGGCCCACCACCACTGTGTCGTCAACAAATTTGATGATTGTATTGCTACTCCGCTGAGCCACACAGTCGTGTGTGTACAGGGAGTAGAGGAGGGGACTCAGAACACAGCCCTGGGGGGCCCCTATGTTGAGGGTGATGGATGAGGAGGTGCAGTTGCCTGCTCTCACCACCTGGGGTCTGCCAGTCAGGAAGTCCAAGACCCACTGGCAGAGGTCATAGTTCAAGCCCAGGTCCCTGAGCTTGGCTATGAGTATGAGTATGAGTGACAGGCTTAGTCTCTTGAAGACCTTGCAGGAAAACAGTCTACCCGCTCTTCGTCCCCACACGCTATGCATGAGCTTGGTTGAGAGCCCTTTTGGGTGTTTCCCGCTGTGGCTTTGGTGAATGCCCTCCTTTCTCTACCTCGGTCGTTGGCTCTCTCAGGATAGTCCGCTGGACTGGGCTGCAGCTGATCCAACTCCTCAAGGATGTCCTCTTGTCTCTTCAAGTACTGCAGTAGGCAATCGAAGTGAGTCTGTGGTGAAAAGCCGCTTACAGGGTCAAGTCTATGCGTAAGCCACTTTTCTTTCAGGGTGTCAGGCAGCTTACTCTCGATAGAATGAGCCACCACCCGATTCTTCACGGCATCTTCCTCCCCCAGGACTTGGAGATCACGAAGAGCTCTTTCCACAGCCTGAATTAGTTCGATGGTCTTTCTTGGTTGGTTTCCCTTGACGGGGGAAAGTCCATGAACCTCTTTTAAGATGAGCAGCACTATCTTCATCTTGTTTCCGTACTTGTTGTCCAGGAGCCTGAATATGTCCTTGGCGGATCCGTAGCTGGACAGCACAAGGTCCCTCTTGACTTTCTCATCTAGGCTCCCTAGGAGATGGAATTTCCTGATGTTTTCCAACCCATGTGGGTTTCCCAGCTGCTGCAGGTACTCCCATTCAGCTTTCCAACGGTAGTAAGCTCTCATGTTACCAGAAAACATGGGCAGGCGTGCTTGCTCTAGAGTGATCTGGGGCCTGAAGTTATAAGCACCAGGGTATGTGCCGGCACCACCTGGTGGTGCGTGGAAGGTGCCATGTGGTGTGCTTGTGGCATTTTGAAGTGCAACATCATTGAGATTAGGGGCCATGCTGGGCAAGCTAGGCTGGACGATGCGTCCAGGGGTCTGAGAGTCTATGGGGAAGACCAGGTAAGGGTCTGCGTGAGCACCGATCATTGCAGTTTGCTTATCGCCATGCTCTTTGTGTTCAGGCTTTGCGTGTTCTTGCTGGTCATCGTCGTCCCCAGGCTGGTCGCAGCCTCGCCACGACCATTCATCCCACAGTTTATCATGTCGTTGCTTTAGCTCCTTGCTAAGGTCCCTTGACTCCTTTAAATTTGTTATTGGAATCAGGTCTGTCCACTCATGCACAGCTCTGTAGAGCTCGCCAATCTTCCGTTCCAGGTCTGTATTCCCCAGTTCGCACTCCCTCCTAGTCATCTTCTTATGGTCGGTTGCCTCCGCCTGGTCCAATGCTGCTTCAGCCTCTTCAGCGAGGGTGACAATTGTCTGTTCAGCAAACCTGGCCCAAAAGTTCTTTTCGACGATGACCTTGATTCCATCAAACGTACGGTCGCACTCCGCCGTTTTCTCGGCGACTTGCACCGCCTTTTTTGTGGTCTCTTCAATGCCCTCTTCTTTCAGGGCCGTGCTGTATTCAAACCCTGCCTCTTCGACTCTGGTATGCTCCATCTTGAAGTTCAACCATGCACCTCTCAGTTCACTTTCTCCTAGTACATGAGCCCTGGAGGTGAGATGGTTGGCTTTTTTGGAGAAAGCAGTCTGGGCTGCTGAACGCCTCTGCTTCAGCTTCTCCAGCTTCTCCTCTGTTGCTACCATCTTGCTAATTTCCTTCTTCGACCGTTGTTGACTTATGAGCTTTTCTCCCAACTGGGCTTAATAGTCTTGTTTTCCGACTGTTTCCTTTTATTGGCTTCAGCTCTTTGTCTTCGGCTAGCAGGTTTAGCAGATGTACAGGGGGCAGTATGGATGGGCTGTTAGCTAACAGTCAGATGAGTTAAGCAGCCTCTTTAATTAATTATTTTGGTCCTTGCTTCAAGGTCATCCGGACTACTCTCTTGAAAGCCGAGCCTTGGTTTATGATGAACCAATGGTTTATTTGTTGAAATAATAATTTGGTTGTCACATTGTTTTATGACTGTACCAATGGTTTCTTGGTTGGACCAGTGGTTTGGTTGTCACATTGTTTTATGACTTAAAACCTTTCCTGGTTTATAACTGAACCATGGTTTTTGACTGTTCAGATCTTTCAAAAATTTTCAATTTGAATCCCTCCGAAAGGGCTGACAGGCACCACACAATGGATGACTCAATGGTTAGTCATTAGAGTTTGTTTATTTAAACAAACTAGTCGAGATGTTTTTCTCCACAATACACCTTATAATTCCCACAGTTGACCATAGGCTTACCATAGGTCAAAAACCTGTGAAACAGAACAAAATGCAGTGCATACACATTAATTAAGCATAATATTAATATACACTATATATTAATATTAATACCAACAACAATCAATCAATTAATTAATTAATATTAATATCAATATACATATTAATATATCAATACCACTATCAAATATACATACACTATTCATTTCATTTACACTATACACTTTATCAAACCAGCATGTCATGTCTCCTTTAACTGTGGGTGAAAGGAGGGATAACTGCAATGACTACATTTCCCAGAATGCATGGCAATGTTTACTTCCTGAATGAATGAATGAAAACTTTATTTAACAGATTGCAGAATGGGTACAATACAGTACGGCTCAATACACACAATTGTTAAGGGGATGCAGACCTGAGAAAGACGTTTGTCTTGTTTACATCAGGGTCCCCCATTTTCAATTCATATAGACATTTATGACATACACAACATACATGACATTTATGGCATAGGGACATATAGGTATTTAGTACTGATACATTTGTGACATAAACGGTATTCAAATATACAGTACTGTTACCCCTAGATCCTGACAGAGTATATACATATGATGGGGAGGGGACTGTACATTAGGAGGGGGTGGGTGGGTGGGAGAGAAATATACATACGGCGGGGAGGGAATATATACATGCGGTGGGGAGGAGACTGTCTATTAGGAGGGGGTGGGGGTTTTGGGCATTTACGGTGGCCAGTTTCGAATTGCAGCCTCCCGTAGGTGCTCTTTAAGAGCGGTTTTGAATGTGGGTAGGGATTCACATTCCTTTACAGCTTTGGGTAGGGCGTTCCACATTGATGTGGCATAATTGCTAAACGTGTTTAGTCCCTTGTTTGAGCGGAATCTGGGTTTAACATGATTTGTTGAGCTTCCTCTGGTTGTGGTATTCACTGACCTTTGGGAAGTATTTTGACATGTACATGGGTACCTTAGTTGTATAGTGTATCTTGTAGACCAGGCCAAGTTGCTGTACTCTGTCGTCTACTCTAAGCCATCCTAGGTTGTCAAAGTGGGCAGGGGTGAGGTGGGTTCTGGGGGTAAGGTCAAGTAGTAGTCTGACCAGTTTGTTTTGTGATGTTTGTAATCTTGTTTTAAGCGCCTTTGAGGTGCTTTGGTACCATGAGGTGCACGCATAGTCGTAGTACCCTTGGATGAGTGCTCCTGCCAGAGTCTTCCGGTACAAGAATCTAGTTCCTTGGTTGACTTTTTTTTATTACATTGGATGCCATTTTGTCACAGGAAAGATTTGCCTCTAGGATGGAACCCAGGTAGGTAATTTCGTCTTTCCTTGTGACAATATTGTCACCCACTGTAACTGAGAAGCCGTCGGTCTTGCTGAGTTTGTTATTTGAACTGAAGAGAATGGACTCTGTTTTGCCCATGTGTAATGATAGTTTGTTATCAGCGAGCCATATGCAGATTTTGCCTAGTTCCGAGCTGAGGGTTTTTTCAACCTGCAACTTGTTCTTGTCAGAGACCAGCAGGGCTGAGTCGTCCGCAAACAGGAACAAGTTGCAGTCACAGGCTGACGACATGTCATTTGCATAAATTAGGAAGAGTAGCGGTCCTAGTATGCTTCCTTGTGGAACACCACAGCTCACTGTGAGGGGGGGGGGGTAGAGTACCGTTTACCTCTACCATCTGTTCTCTCCCCTCCAGGTAGGATTGCATCCAGCTCACTGATAAACTATCAAAACCAATTGCTTTTAGCTCGTCAATCAGAATGGAGTGATTGACAGTGTCGAAGGCCTTTTGTAGGTCCAGCATGACCATGCCGCAGTATTTGCCCGCGTCCACCTCTTGTTTGATGTGGTCGTTCATACGAGATACGAGCCACTAAGCTCCCCACACACAACGGACAAGATAGCAGTTCTCATTCATCAACACACACACACACAAAAGTTCCACCACATGAATCTCACCGTGACAAATCAGCAGAGCCACAGAGACACTAGCTCAGCTATGCACCTTCAGCGAAGTGCTAGCGGCAAACATTCAGACACAACGTTCATTCAATTAGCCAGCATCACTAACACCATGCACATGCAAATATTATCCGCTGGCTGCATTAGCAGCCAGCAGCCAACGTGATACATTACATTGTGTTTATATGTGACATAGCCAAGTTACCAACATTGCAATCCCTTAATCAAGTCCACTTACCAATGGGCGATGTCTGTGATCCTGTCAGTGCTATAGTGAGAATGACAGCCAGCCACCATTTGAAAGGCAGCTGCGCCAACTGCGCATGCTCAAGTCACAATCACAAACACCTGTTAACTTATTTAGACCCCTTTACATAGATCTGATCCTTATATTAATAAACCAAAAGTCTTGACAGTAATTGCTAGGTTCAACACAACTCTTCCACATCTACACCCTCCATCTTGTCCCAGTCAGCCATTGCCCCAACTGGAGCTCCTTTTGCGGCTGAGTCACTGGTCGCAGGCAGTAGTAAACAATGGAGTCAACAGTCGGAAGCACAGTTGTACAGTTGGCGTGTAGCAGTATGATTACAATGATACTGTTCCAGGCGGTTAGGTGGCCGAGCGGAGATTGCGTTCGTCACCAACCCCGGAGCTGTGAGCTGGATTTGGCGAATCCAGCTCACAGCTCCGGGGTTGTCACCAGCTTGGCTGGCCGTCTGCACTAATACAATTGGCTGTATTAGAGGGTGGGAGAAGCTGGCGGGGTGGGTCCGGGTCGTTGTAAACAGCGACTCCTACAGTTCGGTCGGGGCGCCTGCTAAGTGCGGATAGGACTTGAGGGGGATAGTGTGATCCTCCCACACGCTACGCCCTCTCGATGAGAATCCGCGCTGCCAGGTGAAAAGAAGCGGTGATTGGCTGGACGTGTGTCGGAGGAAGCACGTGGTACTCGTGGTAGCCTCCACTCTCCCAGATGATCTGACTGTGGGGGGTAAGTGCGCAGCGACCAGGAAGGGACTGGGAATTGGCATACGACTAACATTGGGATGGGAGAAAATCGGAGGAAAATGGAGGGGGGAAAAGATAAAAAAAAAAAAAAAACAATGATACTGTCCCCAGCAGGGGTTAGTGAAGAAGAAATTACCTATATTTATTACTTTTTGGGTGGGGGCGCGAGTGCGGGGATTTTTGGCTAGTGAAAATGCTGAGTGGCTAGTGACTTTGGAAAACCACTAGCCACAGTGACTAGTGAGCCAAAAAGTTAACGTCAAGCCCTGACTGTCACCCTGTGCTAAGTGATGCAGTGAGGCACAGTGATGCATTATAAAGTCTGATGGCTGTCGGAATGCGACTTCCTGTGCCGTTCAGTGCTACAGTACATCTTGGGAGTAGTCTCCCAGATAGCAAAAGGTGTTAATTCAATGTTGATTTATGGTCAAAATGCTTGATTTTTGGTTAAGGTCGACGATTGATGGTGAATCACCCATTAACCGATGAAGCAATTGACTAATGTTGAAAACATGTCATTGAATCAATATTGTTTTGTGGTTGCATTTTAATGATTGAAATGCCAAGATCTAATAAATGTTGAATCAACGTATGCTGCTCAACGTATGCTGTCGTCATTGTCTCATCACCCAGACTGCACTGCACTTGTGCTGCCCCGCCTCCCAGAATGCACCTGTGTGGCAGCTTCCTGGCTGCTACCTCATGTCTCTCTGCATGGTGAGTACTGCATGGCAATAATGTCGATTATGTTGTATGTTGTATGTTGTATGTATGCTTTCGATTGCAAACGCCAGCGGAGTAGTGCCGTGTTCGTTTTTACATGGTAGAGAATATTATATTAACCGTTATTCATGCCTGCTAGCTGAAGCTAATTTAGCTAGTAGCGTTAGCAGTTAGCTATGATGAATGTTTCTTGATTTTGGTGTTTAGTGATATCCACCTGTTGTATATACTGTTATACATTTTATGTAGGCTAACGCTCTTAAGCACGGTGAAAATGAGTGCGGCGAAACTATTGAAAGAAGTAATGTAACAAGCGGTAGATACAATGTGCAAGCACTGGAGTCATATTGGGAGTTGGGGCTAACTAGCTTAGCTCTGTGGAAGAGCCGCGGTAAATCTAGGGACGTTAAGGCAGCGAGGTGAGAGATTTGACGAAACACTGTGGAAGATATTGTTGTTAAGAAGCGAGTCGAGTGGTTCGTTGGTGTGATTGTGGCCGTATTAATGGTTATATTTAATGCGGTAATAAGTGTAAGACGATGTTGTTATGGAGAAGCAGTCACGGGTTGATGACGTCATATTGTGGGACCTAGGAAGGGGAGCATGAGGCTGGCTAGGCTGTTAGCTTGCGTGCGACTGTTTTGTGAGTTTGCGGGCGACATGTGTTATGATTAGAGTTTTGAAAATGATGGTTAGGAAGTATTAGAGGATGCGGTGGATGTCGTGGCATTGTATTAGGACGAAACTGAGTGTTTTGTGATAATAGTTGTACGTTGTCGCGGTGTACATCGGTTGCTGTGCGTTTGCGCTTCTGCGCATGCGCGTTACAACGCGGATCGCTGTTTTTTCTTTTCATTCGCTCTGGGGATGGATAACGGGTGAGGAAATATTTGGCATTGTGTTCAAATGTTTGTATTTGTATATTGATATTGTATGTTTGTGTAACAAGGGGAAGAGATGTGAAATGTATGATGATTAGATTATGGGAGTATGTTGTATGTTGTATGTAAGCTTTCGATTGCAAAACGCCAGCGAAGTAGTGCCGTGTTCGTTTTTACATGGTAGAGAATATTATATTAACCGTTATTCATGCCTGCTAGCTGAAGCTAATTTAGCTAGTAGCGTTAGCAGTTAGCTATGATGAATGTTTCTTGATTTTGGTGTTTAGTGATATCCACCTGTTGTATATACTGTTATACATTTTATGTAGGCTAACGTCAGTAACGTTTCAAAATGTGGCTTATGATGTATTCTTTAACAGGATACACTGGCACAATCAGTTAGCTTAGCATTGCTGCTACCTTGCTTGCTAAAAAGTCATGGTAAACCAACAACATGGCAGGGTGCAGGCATACAGGCCGGGCCTGTCTCTCTCCCTCCCTCCCTAATGTGTTTGTGCTTAAAACAGTGAATGATGACCGCATGTTCTCAGAGCATTTTCAGAGCACTGTTAAACTGTTAAATGGTCATTTTAAAACTAATATAAGAAATTAATGTATATAGTGGTATATTTATGAGGGGGAAAAAATATTTGCAACAACTTTTAACATTTATACAGGTAGGTTATTGACAACTAATTCTGCTATGAGTGTCATATTACAGTGACATTCATACAGTATCCTTTGATTTCACATAATTTAATTATTATTTCACAATAAAATACTGTAATCAAAATCCTCTGTAATATCACATCAGATTTTGTAATCTCACAATAACATAGCAATATTTCACATTTAATTATTATTTCACAATAATCAAAATCGAAAGGTCCATTTGCATATTATTGGTATCTAGGGACATCTATGGACCTCAGGGAATGTATTCACATTGTCAGAAATATTGTGTCTATTACTAGGCTTGCTTAAATTGTGATGAAACAAATGAGAATATGAATTATGATGT
The DNA here is from genome assembly GCF_963971535.1 of Notolepis coatsorum. NCBI lineage: Eukaryota > Metazoa > Chordata > Actinopteri > Aulopiformes > Paralepididae > Notolepis > Notolepis coatsorum. The sequence goes on from NC_140167.1 coordinate 85,666,920, forward strand.
TTCTTTGCATCTTTGACAGTGAATAACACCATGCTAATAATGACCAAACATTAAAAACTGCCACTGATCTCGTTCAGTCCCCTCTTGAGGTCATGTGTAAAAAAAAATCGAAGGAAATTAATAAAGGGAAGATGATTAAACCGAAGGTTCTGTAGATGCAGTACTGAATTCTCCCATCCGGACCAATTCAATTTGAAATATTATTATAGAATATGATGCTTATAAATGACCTTATTATAGCCAATTCGCACATTTATATATATATTATCTTTCAAATGCCTGAGTTCAATTTGGATTTAGTATCACCAGGCATGCATAAGAACAGATAATAATCTACTGTAATCTACTGTACTTTTAAATTTTCCCCACAGTGCAACCGTTTGAAACTAATTTCAGATCTAATTGTTTCTCCCACTTTGGCCTCCTGACAGACACCGATGCCCTTCAAAAGATCCAAGATGCCCTGGGTCAGAGAGGACGGACCATCCTGCAGTTCTGCCAGAAACTGGACAACCCGGAGATCAGGGAAATTCTGGCCAGATATGATCCAGAGGCTTCGAAGAACACTCCTTATGGTGTACTTCAAGGAGCCTACGGAGAAACTGCTGCTCGGAGTTGATGTAAGTTTTATTTATTTAAATATTAAAATATTTGAAATGCTAAACGAGTGATTACAAACCCTACAAACACTGTGATAGACCCTCTAAACACTGTGATAGACCCGACAAACACTGTAAACACTGTGATAGATCTATCACAGTGTTTAGAGGGTCTATCACAGTGTTTAGAGGGTCTATCAGTGTTTAGAGGGTCTATCACAGTGTTTGTAGGGTCTATCACAGTGTTTGTACAGTCTATTACAGTGTTTAGAGGGTCTATCACACCCTCTAAACACTGATAGACCCTCTAAACACTGGGACAGACCATCTAAACACTGTGACAGACCCTCTAAACACTGATAGACCCTCTAAACACTATGATAGACCCTCTAAACACTGTGATAGACCCTCTAAACACTGTGATAGACCCTCTAAACACTGTGACAGACCCTCTAAACACTGTAACAGACCCTCTAAACACTGTGACAGACCCTCTAAACACTGTGACAGACCCTCTAAACACTGTGATAGACCCGACAAACACTGTGATAGACCCGACAAACACTGTGATAGACCCTCTAAACACTGTGATAGACCCTCTAAACACTGTGATAGATCTATCACAGTGTTTGTCGGGTCTATCACAGTGTTTTGAGGGTCTATCAGTGTTTAGAGGGTCTATCACAGTGTTTAGAGGGTCTATCACAGTGTTTGTCGGGTCTATCACAGTCTTTAGAGGGTCTATCAGTGTTTAGAGGGTCTGTCACAGTGTTTAGAGGGTCTATCACAGTGTTTAGAGGGTCTATCAGTGTTTAGAGGGTCTATCACAGTGTTTAGAGGGTCTATCACACCCTCTAAACACTGTATCAGACCCTCTAAACACTGTATCAGACCCTCTAAACACTGTATCAGACCCTCTAAACACTGTGACAGACCCTCTAAACACTGTGATAGACCCTCTAAACACTGATAGACCCTCTAAACACTGTGACAGACCCTCTAAACACTGTGATAGACCCGACAAACACTGTGATAGACCCGACAAACACTGTGATAGACCCTCTAAACACTGTGATAGATCTATCACAGTGTTTGTCGGGTCTATCACAGTGTTTTGAGGGTCTATCAGTGTTTAGAGGGTCTATCACAGTGTTTAGAGGGTCTATCACAGTGTTTGTCGGGTCTATCACAGTCTTTAGAGGGTCTATCAGTGTTTAGAGGGTCTGTCACAGTGTTTAGAGGGTCTATCACAGTGTTTAGAGGGTCTATCACAGTGTTTAGAGGGTCTATCACACCCTCTAAACACTGATAGACCCTCTAAACACTGTGACAGACCCTCTAAACACTGTATCAGACCCTCTAAACACTGTGACAGACCCTCTAAACACTGTGATAGACCCTCTAAACACTGATAGACCCTCTAAAGACTGTGATAGACCCTCTAAACACTGACAGACCCTCTAAACCAGGGGTGGCCAACCCGCGGCTCGCGAGCCGCATGCGGCTCTTTGCCCGTCAATGTGCGGCTCTTCCACCCATAAAAAAAATTTAAAAAATTTAATTAATTTTTTTTTTTTTTATGTCACTCATTCCATAAGGACGTAGAATAAACATTTACAATTTTTTTTTAAATTGTCCATTTGCATGTTCTTGGTATCTGAATCTAGGGCCATATATGGATCAGTGTCAGAAATAGTGTGTCTGTTACTAGGCTTGAGTAAATTGTAATGAACCAAAGGAGAATATCAATTCTATTTAAAAAAAAAAATTATCTTTGACTGTAAATAACACCATGCTAAAATTGACCAGACCTGAAAAATCTAAGCAAATGAATAAAGGGAAGATGATTAAACAGAAGGTTTTGTAGATACAGTACTGAATTCTGCCATCTTTTTTATAATGTAAATTTCTCCACCATTCTTCATCATATTGCAACACCATTTTTTGCAAGACATTCACAGAAAGGTAGAGAAACTAACTGCGTTCTGTTTTATGGCAATAACGTTCAGGTTTGTGGGAGATAATCCCAAAAAATAAGAGAAATTAAAAAGTAAATCCAGAAGTCAGATGATTGACAGGGGCTGGTGTGAGCTGGGTAGGGTAGTTTTTCGAAATTTGAAAGCCCTGAGTCTCTTCCTTCAAAAGACTACACTCACTTTTGGCTGTGCCACTTCCTCCTGTCAATATGCGCCGGTTTCCGACTCAATGCCCTGAGATTTCTATAATCTTATATTTCACTAATAACAGTTAAAATAATTGGTAAACAAACATAATGCTGAAAATATACACTTTTACTGTATATCTCGGGCTTAAGAGGTTAACCCTGTGAGGCCCAAATTAAAAAGAAATTAGCAACTTCAGAGGCCAGAGGGTGGGACATATAAACACATTTACTATCAAATAGCATTGTGAGGCTGAACAACAGGACCAATTGACTATACATGTGCTTAAACGTGCTCCGCAAAAACTAACTCCCTGGTTTACGGAGGAAACGCGCTCCTTTAAAAAGGCTTGTCGCAAACTTGAACATAAATGGCGTTCGACCAAACTCGAAGTATTCCGCCTCGCCTGGAATGATAGTTTACGTAACTACAAAAAGGCACTCTCACTTGCCAAAACCTCTTATTTTTCCAGGCTCATAAATGAAAACAAAAACAACTCAAAGTTTCTGTTTGACACAGTTGCAAAACTTACGCAGAAACAACCAAGTGCCCTAAACCATGCGTTCTCGGCTAACGAATTCATGACATTTTTTACCAAGAAAATTGACCTCATTAGAGATGAAATTGTTGCTTTACTCAACAATCAGAGTCCCTCCCAACCTTTGACGGGCATTCCCCCTGACTTTGATTCCAGTCATACGCTATGCTGCCTTGAAAACGTCTCACTTAGTGCCCTCTCTAAACTGGTTGGCGCGGCTAAACCTTCAACCTGTCTGTTTGACCCTCTCCCAGCAACTCTCATCAAAAAACTCTTCCCAACTCTAGGCCCTGCCCTACTCAATATCTTCAACACCTCTTTGTCTACTGGCGTGGTGCCCCTGGCCTTTAAATCAGCCGTCATTAAACCATTACTTAAAAAACCGAACCTCGACCCTCTAATCTTGAAAAATTACAGACCTATCTCCAATCTCCCATTCCTATCCAAAGTATTAGAACGGATCGTCGCAACGCAACTTACTGACCATTTATCAAACAATAATCTTAATGAATCATTTCAATCTGGCTTTAGAGCCTTACACTCCACCGAAACGGCGGTTACCAAAGTCACAAATGACTTACTGCTCTCTCTTGACTCAAACCTCACCTCTGTGCTCTTATTGCTTGATCTCAGTGCAGCCTTTGACACTATCGATCACTCGATTCTTCTAGGTCGGCTTGAGAACCATGTTGGCATTCGGGGTCTCGCACTAGCTTGGTTTAAATCCTATTTAACTGATAGAACACACTGCGTGGTCTATAATGATTTAACATCTGAGACCCTCCCAGTGCAATGTGGTGTCCCACAAGGCTCTGTCCTGGGCCCTTTGCTATTTTCGATTTACATGCTACCCCTCGGCGATATCATACGCAAATTTGGCATAAACTTTCATTTTTACGCTGATGACACCCAATTATATATACCTATTAAGCCAAATGATTCCTCCCAACTACAAAACCTTGAGGCCTGCTTGCTTGCCGTCAAAAAATGGATGTCGCAAAACTTTCTACTCCTTAATGCAGATAAAACTGAGATGTTAATTGTTGGCCCCCCAAACCACAGAGGCCTGTTTCAGGACATCTCCCTCAACTTTGATACCTGTCATGTATCCCAGAGCTCCACCATAAAAAACCTCGGAGTCATTTTTGATTCCTCCCTCTCATTTAATGCACATATAAAAAATGTCACCAAAATTGCATTCTTCCATCTTCGTAATATCGCAAAAATACGCCCCATTTTAACTCTGGCTGATGCTGAAACCCTGATTCATGCTTTTGTCTCATCACGTCTGGACTACTGTAATGCACTTTTTTCAGGCTTACCTAATTCAAGCATCAAAAATCTTCAACTTGTGCAAAATGCGGCTGCACGGATACTAACTAGAACTAGAAAATTTGATCACATCACACCAGTTCTGTCCGCCCTACATTGGCTTCCTATCCAAGCCCGCTCTGACTTTAAAGTGCTACTCCTCACCTACAAAATTTTAAATGGGCTTGCACCGCTCTATCTATCTGATCTCATCTCCCGATACTCGCCCGCTCGTGCTCTGCGCTCACAAAATGCGGGGCTTCTATCGACCCCTAGGGTTAAAAAGAAATCCGCCGGCCACAGAGCCTTTGTCTACCGCGCTCCCTACCTGTGGAACAAATTACCTGCCGTCATCAGGGGCGCCTGCTCTGTCGAAGCTTTTAAATCCCTGCTTAAGACTCATCTTTTCTCTCTCTCCTTCAACCTACCTTGATCTCACCTGGTCGGGGACTGACCTTTAGATTAATCTGTGTAGTTTAGTTATGGTACAGGGTACTACATGGGTACCACTGGGTAGTTTACTATAGGGTAGTTTAGTTAGGGTACAGGGTACTACATGGTACCACAGAGTACTACTTGGTACTGCATGGCATTACAGGGTACTACATGGCTTACATAGCTCTACATGGCACCACAGGGTACTACATGGCACTACAGGGTACTACAGGATACTACGGGGTACTACATGGCACTATGGGGTACTATAGGGTACTACATGGCACTACGGGGTACTACATGGCACTACAGGGTACTACATGTCTGCTCCTTTGCAGCACCACAAACATGGGAACTCTCTAACTCTTCCCCCCCCCCTCTCCCCCCCCCCCCCCCCCTCCCTCCCCCTTCTCTCTGAGTACCCGTCTCCTGGCGCTGACCAAGGTGATGGATGCCTCGGGGTCTTGGCCAAGCTTGTAGTGACTGCTCTACATGCACCTCCGAGGCATTGGATCAGTTATTCACCGCCGTCTGTCCGTGGTCCTGTCAACTGATTAACAGACTGTTAACAGATTAACAGTCAACGCGGTTTCATTGCTGGGTTAAGTACTTCTATTCTATTCACATAATACGCTTACTTCATATATCTACTCCATTCACATATATGCCTACCACTTGTATCTATTGCTATGTCCGCCTACTACAATCTCATGAGCTGTCTAACGCCTGTCCCGTCTCCCTGTCTTCCTATGACTTGCTGTCCTGGAGTGTTGACCGGAGTGTTGGACGTCCCGTGACGAAGGCCGGGAGATTGCGACCCCCTCTGCGTGCCCCCCTGTCTTCGGAGGTCTCGTAGTGGTGACCGGAGTGCCGGATGTCCCGCGATGATGTCGGGAGTTCGCGACCCTCTCTGCGCCACCCCCCTTCCCCCTGTCTCCGGCTGTCCCTGAGCAACGACCGGAGTGTTGAATGTCCCATGACTAAGACGGGGAGGACGTGACCCTCTTGCGCCGCCCCTGTGCCTCAAATAGATCCGCTATCAACTCTATCTTTAATCTTTCAAAATGTTCAGTTGCTATCGCTATTAGCTCTATCTTTAATTTTTCAAAATGTACAGTTGCTATTGCATGCACTCATCTGTGTCTCACCACACACATGAGTGCATGCTTACCAACTGTCCGTCTGCAACACTACTATCACCGACATCTAAGAAGGGAGATCCCCCCTTGAACGGCCCTTCTAAGGTTTCTCTCCTCCACATTGCCTGTGGAGCTTTTTTTCCCTATTGTTAGGTTTTAGTGAGTTTTTCCTTACCTTCGCGTGGGGTATGTCTGGGAGTGCTTGCATTCTTTCATTTATTTGCATTCATCTAAAAAAATTTTGGACCCTATGGTGTTCTTGTTCTGTTCTTGACTTATTGTTATGTTGTCTTCTTGACTTGTTTAAAGAAGACCTGTACGGCCCATGGGGACATTAACGTGTGTTGTCGGGCCCTATAAATAAATTTGATTTGATTTGATTTGATTTAAAGGGGAACTATCTTATAAATGGCTTTTTTCAGTGTTTACCATTGTTTCTTAGCTATGTGGACTTATATTAATAGGATATATGTCTCTAATTCTCATATTGGCGAATTCTTCCAATTCTCCTCTCACAATATTCACCCTCACTGAACTGAGTCATCTGAAAATGTGCATATCTGTGATGTCAGAGATTTCTCAGCTGCATAATAATGTGGCAGTTGATGTGGCAGTTGGCACCAGGCCACACAGTGGTTGGAGCCCAGCCTCAAAACGGCTTAAGATCTTGAGGTAGAAAAATGCGGTTTTTAGTACTTGATTAGAAATACAAAACAATGCATTTAAAAAAAAAAAAAACCTAGGTGTTCCATAGACTCACAGGAATTGTGTAAAAGTGCCCAAATAGTGAAAGAAATAGTAAAATAGTTCCCCTTTAACATTTTTTAAATAAACATAATTTTTTTAAATGGCTAAAAGTGATTTTGTAATTTTGCAACCGTGGGTCTCACAGGGTACTTTTAACCCTGTGAGGCCCAAATAAAAAAGACATTAGCAACTTCAGAGGCCAGAGGGTGAGACCTATAAACACATGAAGGGTGCCGTGACTGAAAAAAAAGGTTGAGAAACGCTGGTATATGGTGTGGCTCTTTGTGGTACCACAGTAATCTTTTTGTGGCTCTTAGTCTCTGACTGGTTGGCCACCCCTGCTCTAAACACTGTGATAGATCTATCACAGTGTTTGTCGGGTCTATCACAGTGTTTTGAGGGTCTATCAGTGTTTAGAGGGTCTATCACAGTGTTTAGAGGGTCTATCACAGTGTTTGTCGGGTCTATCACAGTCTTTAGAGGGTCTATCAGTGTTTAGAGGGTCTGTCACAGTGTTTAGAGGGTCTAGCAGTGTTTAGAGGGTGTGATAGACCCTCTAAACACTGTGATAGATCTAGAAGTGCATGGATACACATTGTATTGCCTAGATGGTGTCAGGCTAGGCGATTGCTTAATTCTCTTTCCTGTCCAGTCTAACTGGATGCTGACTGTAGCTTGTTACTGTAGACCTACAGAGTGAGTAATTGAGTGATTAAAAAAAATCGCACTCGTGTGAAGTGAGGGGTGCTCTTATCATCGTACATCATCTCACCCACCTCTCTTCCTCACTTTTTTATTTTTGTGTCTATCAGCTGCTGCTCGACAGTTTGACCCCAAGCTGACCGACCAGGACTACAGCGAAACTGTCAAGAAGTGGCTTCGTTATGCGCCAGACCGGGAGGGAGGCATCTCAAGGAACCGAAGTGACCCAAACTTAAGTCAAGCGAACCAGAGTCAAACTTAGGGTACCCCAGCACAGCACAGCACACACTGTTTCCCTGGTTCATACAGTACAAGGAATTACCCTCCATGGACACTGTTCTTCCATGGACGGCATCTACTTGAATGACTTATGCTGCTTCAGCCTGTTCTTGGAACCGAAGTGACCCAAACTTAATTGTCAAGCGAACCAGAGTCAAACTTGGGGTACCCCAGCACACTGTTTCCCTGGTTCATACAGTACAAGGAATTACCCTGGACACTGTTCTTCCATGGACGGCATCTACTTGAATGACTTATGCTGCTTCAGCCTGTTCTTGCAGTGTTTATTTTTTTTATTTTTTATTTTAACCTTTATTTACCCAGGGTAGGTTCGCTGAGCACAGATGCTCTTTTTCAGCTACGCCCTGCTTCACATTCACAGAGTTCCATTCACACCTGGGAGCTGCCCAGGCCTAACAAAATTAATAGTTGGTTTCAGGTTGCCGACCGACCCTGCCGATTTAGGTGCGACCCAATATATTTTATGAGTTTTTAGAAAAAATTATAAAAAAAAATAAAAAACGTTTTTTTTTTTTTTTTTTAATAAAGTTTCATAGAAATCTTAGTCAAACATTTAGTATTATGGATATTAAACATGCTGGCAGAGTACATGCATCCATGTTGTTGTGAAAATTTTAATTAAATAAAGAAATTCCCTATCCATAGTCGCCGTGGGAAAGAATAAAATAAAAAAATAAAATAAAATAAATTCCCTACCTACCCATGGCCAAACTGACAACCAACCTGAAACCAACTATTAATTTTGTTAGGCCCCAGTACAACCACAGTCTGACACTGTTGGCCACTGAGCAACTCCACTGGAGCAGTTGGGGGTTTAGTGCCTTGCTCAAGGGCACTTCAGCGGTTGGTGTTAAGGGTATGGGAGAGAGTTATATGGGAGAGAGTTATAGAAACATTAGGGGTGTAACGGTACACAAAATCCACGGTTCGGTACGTACCTCGGTTTTGAAGACACGGTTCGGTATTATTTTCGGTACAGTGGGGGGGGGGGGGGGGGGAATCCAAAAAAAATTGCTTTTCATTTATCTATTTATTTAACTGTATTAAACAATATAAAACGAATTGGCCATAATTGACTGAGCAAACTAATGCTTACTGCTGTAACCTACTAATAACACTTAAGTAAATCTGAAGATTATTATATAGCAGATGCCTTGGAGGATAAGTCGTGGACAACTGTAGATCATCTAAGCTCCACTGTGTTTAAATTCAAATCCTATGCCATTGTTATTTAACCCTTGTGTCTGAAAACTATTATTATACTAAGTATTATACTCTTATTAGGGGACTAAATTGAAAAACTCCATAAAAAGATTATGTTGAAATAATTTCCCACTTTCTTTTCCATAAATATTTTATTCAACTTCAGCCCTGATCATAACCATTTTTTATATTATTTTTGTAATGAAATACTCCCACTTTTCTGAAAAGAGTTGTTAAATATGACAAAAAAAAGAATATGTGGTGGTTATGATCGGGCTGAAGTGGAATAAACAATTTATGAAGAGTAAAAAAAAAATACAAGATAATTAAAAGATTATGCCACATATTATGTTGGCTCATCACTGCAAAGTTATCAAACAAATACGAATCTGATCAGACACAAGGGTTAAGTTGTTGTTCCCTTTCTAATTTCCTCAAACATCTAGTCTAGTTAATGTGATCAATATTATTTGACAATTGATGCTTTTTGTTGGACATTTCAGTCAGTAGTGAGCTCATACTTTGAGCTCATAAATTTATAGTTAAAATGATTGAGACAACGCAATCTTGTCTTCGTTGTGCATGAATGCGTGTGCTCACCACACACAATATGTGTGTCACTATTCTGGCAGTGGCTATATATGTATTGTTAATGAAAGCCTGTTATAAGGTCTGTTATTTTTTTTTTGTAAAAAGTTTTGGTCACTGGAAGTTATGATACCCTAGAATTTTTTTTTTTTTCATATTAAAGCCATGTTGTCATTTTTGTTCACACATTTTTGGAAATATGGTCATATAAGAATTTTATTATTATTTATTTAACAATAGTGTGTTTAACAGCAGGAAAAAAACATGTAATGTTATGATGTATACATATCAGCAGCAATATTTTTATGTAAAATGTACATTAATCAGTATTGATTCCTTAACTTTACAAGTTACAAGTAGATGTACAAGTTACAAATGTACAAGTAGAGTACCATTTAGATTATGGTTGAATAAACATTGATGTCTAACATTGATTCAATATAAAATCAACTAAAATGTGCATGTAGATTACCATTTAGATTATGGTTGAATAAACATTGATGTCTAACATTGATTCAATATAAAATCAACTAAAATGTGCATGTAGATTACCATTTAGATGATGGTTGAATCAACATTGATATAGTATCAGCTATGGTTGACACCTAACGTTGATTCAACGTGTAAGTCATAGACAACGATCTGTATAATTTAGATGTCAGGCTTCAATATAGATTCAATATTTCTGCCGAACCCTATTTCAACGTTGATTCACCCTTTTTTTGCTATCTGGGCTAACACTGAACGTGTTCCTTCTGTCAGCCAAGTCTGTGTATAGTGGGTGGGAGGGGTTGTCCCTGATGGCATGGAGTATTTAGCACTACACAGGCTATGATGTAATTATGCTCTTATGCTGTTGACTACATACATTAGGAGCCTAGTTTAGCCTGCTAACCACTAAGTGTGTCTGACTCTTAACCACCAAAACCTGCACAGACTACAACGTATGACATAAATCATGTCAGTTAGGGTACCTTGTGTATACAGTTTACTTTTACTCTTACTCATAGTATATATTCAGATTAAAATTCTATATTTCCTATATGTATTGTAATGTATAATATAACTGACAGGGCATACAGACCCTCATCTGCACCTTTTGTTTACAACGTTTATTTTTCTCATATTTTTATATTGCAATATAATTTTATTTCCCATATTTATGTCTTTCTACTATTACCATGCCCATATCTGTGGTCCTGTAGATTTACCTGTGTGTGTTTTTCAGACGGCTCCGTTCGGTTCTTCTCAGCTAACGGCTCTTCCCACATACAGACAGACAGCAGCCCAAACAATTGTTCAACAATCTAATAGGGAGACAGGGGAAAAGAGGAAGAAGGTTCAGTTACAGAGTTATTAAATCATTCTTCTTCTTTTTTTAACAACAAGCACAACACAATACAGTAATACAATAATACATAAGACACCACAGGACAATACTTCAACAATATTAACTACAATAACAACAAGACAATCAGAAATAATAAAAAAAAAAATTAATACAAGTATAAAAACATATAAAATATAAAGATTTTATTAAATGATATTATTACAGACACCCCAAAGAACAATTCCTCCCCCACTGCTGCCGTAAGTGGGATTGTCAGGTTACCGGTACATATGTTTGAAAGTTTAGTTGTTTAGATTTCCAAAAACTGGTGGGTAATCCCAAAACAAATTAAATCATTCTTAACACTTTCAGCGCCAGAGGTTTCAGTGCCATGTGCCAGCGATTTAATGAATGGGGATACATGCCGGTGTTTGCAGGGCTAAAACTATATTAAATATCATAGCTATGGATATAAAACTATTGCCCATTTGACATCGAGTATCTATCGTTCAATTTGTGAAAAAGAAATAATTCTTTCATCCATACATTCCCGTTTAATACCGTGGTGAATATGTGATTAAATTGGGTATAGAATATATAAATTAGTACTACTGAGTAATAGTGTTAATCAGATGTACGTATGTACTAGGGATGGGCGTGAGAAATCGATTAATTGATTACTTGTAGCTATAAAAAAAAGTTAAAAAAAATCGAAATTATACGTTTTATGAAGAAAAAAATCTTTATTTAAAAAAGAAATTATATCTTATCACATATATTATGTGTAAGATTATAACTGTTTGTTGGTTTCCTTAGACATAGGCCTATATACGTGAATGAACAAAAATAAGTAAAAAAAATTGATGTCATAGTAGTACATTCTAGAGCATTTGTGATGTCACAGTATGATGTCATATAGAACATTCTAGAACATTTGTGATGTCATAGTATGATGTCATAATAGAACATTCTATACCTTTTGTGATGTCACAGTATGATGTCATATAGAACATTCTAGAACATTTGTGATGTCACAGTATGATGTCATATAGAACATTCTATGATGTCATAATAGAACATTCGTGTTCTATATATATTCAACAATTCTCTCATTCTTGGAAAGATGGATTTTGAGAGGTGCGCAGAGTGGCGGCGTCTGCGTCCGCCGGAGCTGTGCAACGAAGACATGTGTAGGGGTAGTAGTCGGTGGTGGGAGGCGAACGGAGTAGATATGGAGGATCGGAAACAGGGAAGACCTCGCGATTGGTGGCCCCGGCCTGTGAGCGGCTGTCCAGGGTATTGGGAGGATGGTGATGGAAGTAAATGGTGTGATGGAAGTAAATGGGGTGGGAAGGGCGAGGAAGATAGCGATGACGGAATGGAGTACAGTGGGGAGGAGAGGGAGAAAGAAGAGAGGGAGGAGAAGGGGTGGGAAACGGTGAGGAAGAAGAGGAAGAAGCGGACGGAGAGGAACGACAGCGATGGGGATAGTGAGAGTAGGGGGGAGGAGAGGGGGGGAGAAGGGGGGAAGAGGAAGAAAGGGGGGGACGATAGCTCAAGTGGGCCGGGAGACGAGGGTGCAGGAAAAGATGTGGCAAAAGCGGAAGTGATCCATATAGTGGTCAGGCTTGAGGGGGAGAGGGATGAGAGGAAAGTAGGTAGGCTCGAGTGGCCCAAACTCATTGCCGAGCGATTAGGAGAGGTAAAGTACGTGAACGTTTTGTGGGATGGGAATCTGGCCGTAGGGTGTGGTAGTGAGGGGCAGGTGGAGGTGGCTAGGAAGATGCAGAGCATTGGGGGGGTGGGTATAAGTAAGGTGGCGAGAGTAGGGGAGAAGAGGGGGGGGGTGTAAGGGGGTGATAGTTGGGGTACCGGTCGAGGTTACAGTAGAGCAGCTGGTGGAAGAGCTAAAGGAGGACGGGCGTAATGGCATAGTTAAGAGTGCAGCAAGGATGAAGAGGGGAGCGGAGAGGGCAGTGACGGGGACGGTAGTGATTACGTTTGAGGGTGGGGTTGCTCCTAGGGAGGTGTTAGTAGGGCGTAGGATGTATAGGGTTAGGGAATTTGTTCATAATCCTCTTAGGTGCTATAGGTGCCAGGGGTTTGGCCATATAGCTACCACGTGTATGAAGGGGATGAGGTGCGCTAGGTGTGGCGGGGAACATGAATATGGGAAATGTGGAGAGGGAGTGAAGCCAAAGTGCTGTAGTTGTAGTGGGGAGCATAGTGTAGCGTTTCGGGGGTGCGAGGTGATGATGAAGGAGGTCGCGGATCAGAGAGAGAGAAGGGAGGGTAAGTTGACGTATGCTGGGGCGGTTAGCAGGGCAGGACAGGGTAGCCAAGAAAGGGTGCAGGGGGTTGAAGGAGGGAATTTGGCAGTGAGGGTAGAGCAGGTGGAAAGAGAGAGGGGAAGGGAGGAGAAATTAGGTATTGTGGCCTTCGTGGCAGGGGTAGTTACTGGTATGGCAGAGGTTACGGGTAGAACAGAGATGGTGAAGATGATTGTTAGGATAGCGGTTCAACATCTGGGATTGGAAGGTCTGGACTGGAAGGAGGTGTGTAAAGAATTGGCTGAGGGGGCTGCGAGGGACAAGGCTGCGAGGGACAAAGCAGCCCAGGATAAGATAGCAGGGGGCAAGGAGGGTCCCGCGGAGGGGGGCTCAGGCAGGAAGTAGCAGCAGTAGCTGCACTCCAATGGACAATGTAGTTGATGACGGGGTCCAGTAGAAGAAGAAAAAGAAGGTGAAGAAGGAGAATAAGGAGAAGAAGAAGAGCCCATAAAAAGAATTGCGGAGGGCAGTAATACGCCACGATGCGTCTACTCTGCCGGAAATTCAAATAAGAAGAAGAAGAAGAAGAAGATCTCATTCTGCATCTACTAACTAACTCAGACAGTTGACTTGTGAACGTTGGCTTTGTTTTATTGAATCTTTGTAGTTTTGGGAGCATGGAGTTTCACGGTGGTGGATCTGGAGGTGTGGTCGTTAGCCGCAGCAGCGTTCCAGCTTTTCTGACCAAACTTTGGACACTGGTGGAAGACCCAGAAACTGACCCTCTCATCCGCTGGAGCCCAAATGGAACTAGTTTTCATCTATTTGACCAGGGTCGCTTCTCCAAGGAGGTTCTTCAGAAGATGTTGTTGTTTTTCACGGACAACAACATGCCAACAACAACCAGCTTCGTACGACAACTCAACATATATGGATTCCGTAAGGTGGTCCACGAGCATGGGGTTCTTGTGAAACAGGAGTTAGACAACACAGAGTTCCAACATATTTATTTCATCAGAGGACAAGATCAGCTGCTGAAGTACATCAAATGCAAAGTCACCAATGTGTCCAATCTGAAGCAGGATGAGCTGAAGGTGTTTCCTGAGGAGGTGTCTAAGATCCTCAGTGATGTTCAGCTGATGAAGGGAAAACAGGAGAACAGCGACTCTAAGATCATCTATATTAAACACGAGAACGAGGCTTTGTGGAGGGAAATTGCCTGTCTGAAACAGAAACACTCCCAGCGGCAGAAAGTTGCCAACAAGTTGATTCAGTTCTTGGTCACCCCGGTCCAGTCCAACAGGGTTCTGGGCATGAAGAGAAAGATCCCTCTGATGCTGAACGACAGTAGCTCTGCCCACTCCATGCCTAAATACAGCCGGCAGTACTCCTTGGAACCATTGCAGTCCTCCCAAGCTATATCTGCTTCATCAGGAGGGTTTAGTGCAGCCAGTCTATTTCCTGCTGACAGCCCTCTGAATTCTGGCAGTATAGACTACATTCTGGAGATCCTCAACGCAGAGTCCATCAACTTCGACTCCTCCCCACTGTTTGAGTTGTTCAGCGATCTGGACAGTCTAGACATTCTGCTGTCTCCAGAGCCTGCTAAAGGAGCGGACGGTGGAAACGACTCTTCCAACACAAGGAAGCAACTATAGTGCAATATATGGCCGCGCCCCTAGTAACGACTGAACCAATCTGCTTGGGGCAGGCTGATCTGCCCTCTCTGCTGGATTCTTATTTCAGAGAAAAAATAAAAAATAAAATAAAAAAAAAGTTACTTGGGCCAGGGAGCCGCAGCTGATTGGCTAAAGAGCCGCATGCGGAGCCGCAGTTGATTTGATTTGATAAGAATCATTAGCTAACTTTTATCTTGTTCTTTTTTTTGTTATTGTAGAAGCCAAAACCGACATAAATTATAAGTTGTATTATTTATGGTGTTGTATTTGTGTTTGAACACTAGGGGGCACACCACCTCTACTATAAGAGGGACCAAGTTTTGCAGGATGTTCAGATTGTTTTTTATTATATTGTTTTGTCAATCTGAAGAAGCAATTAAAAAAAATAAAAAAGTTTAGTCTCTTAATAATGCTAGAGTGGGCTAGGTGGTGCAGTGGGCAAGGCACTCACCACCAATGCTGGAGACGCTGGGTTTGCGTGTTCGAATCCAGCTCTCCACATTGTTTTCAGTTTGGCTGGTCGTCCGTACTAATACAATTGGCAGTATTAGAGGGTGGGAAAAACAGAAAAATACCCCTACAGTTCGGTCGGGGCGCCTGCTCAGCAAAGGAAGGATCTGGAGGGAGGTAGTGTGACCTTCCACGCGTTACACTCTCCCAGTGAGAATCTGCGCTGCCAGGCTGGCTGCCGGCTGGCTGCGCATGTGTCGGAGGACAGCATGTGATAGTCTCCGGCCTCCCGGACCAACAGTAGGGGGGGGTGTGCAACAACCAGGAAGGGAGTTGGGAATTGGCATAACAACTAACAGTGGGATGGGAGAAAATCGGAAAAAGAGGAGGGGGAAAAAGATAATAAAATAATGCTAGAGTGGTCTGGGACCCCCATGCCAAGCCTAAAGGTCTTCCAGGGGGACCTCAAAACATACGCAGTATCACCCCTAAAAGTGAACAGATTAAACTACCGTAGAATCAAATTTGGATTATTTATTTTTCTCTGAATCCTGGCTTCATGATAACTCCCCAGCTGCTGCTCTGACTGTACCTGGCTATAATATATTTAGAGCAACCTGAAGGGAGATGGGGAGGTGTGATGTTTTATGTTAAAGATAACATCCACTGTACCCAGATCCACTTTTCAGATAAGGAATTAGAGTGTCTCCCCAAATGTCCTTTACCCTCCTAGGGTTGTACCGATCACCAGACTCCAAAGCTATATTTTCTGACCAGCTGAACACACCATACTTAGAGAGTGCAACTTTGATAAAGAAGTACTTTTGATGGGAGATTTCAACAAACTGGGAAGATAAACGTGGTAGAAAAGCCCTCACAAACAGTTTTTCCCCCCCCCACAGCAGTCCAAACACTGAACACCCTGGCCCGCCCCCCTTTGCACAGACGGGCAAGCATCTGTCACTGACTGAGACTGACACTGACACCGTGACTGTCCTGTATGTATCTATGTATATATGTATTTATTGTGGGGAGTGGAAGGGGGGCGTTTTGATGTTTGATGTCTGATGTTTCATGTTGATGTAACCACTGCCTAACAATCTGTACCGCAAACAATTACCACCAACCATCGTTGTGTGGCATTAAAGTATCTTGTATCTTGTATCTTGTATAGTTTTAGAGTAATTCTGTGTAATCCCAGGAAACGCTGCTATGCAGCGTTTGAGTGCATTTCACTAGAAACCGTGGCATTCCTCGCCTGGATCAACAATCAATCTGAAATCAACGCTATATTATCGGTATTATGTTTCATCATGCATGCATGAAAGGGGGGGGGGTTTCTATGCTTCGATCGTCACCAACGGCATACGTTGTGGAGTAACGTTACAGTAACACTTTCGGATCACAATGAAGGCATGCTCGGATCAACGCAAGATTTATACCATATAGCCCTTACCTTGACTAGGATGTACTGCAAAAATATTCCAATTATCTGATCGCCATTCCAAGTATTGATGTCGATCGTGTTGCCAACATAATCCACCAAAGAATGAATCGGGAGTACTTGATTATCATCAATCCATGTGTTATAACCGCTCGCCATACCTGACTAGGAAAACCCGGACTGGACTTTTTAGATCGACGTACAGCCCAAGCTAGAGAGTTTCCAAGGATGTGCAATACCGGCCGCAAGGCATTAGGCGGCGGTATTGGATGTTTGCGATCTCAGACCCATTCCCAATGATAACATCAGGCTCCCTCGATGGATTATGAATGGAAATAGCGAATAAAATAAATAACAACCAAAACCCGACTTTTCTCGGGTTTGGCACTCAAGCGATGGCGAGTTAACCCGACTTATCTCGGGTCTGGCGCCCGATGTGTTAAGGAGGACACACACGTGATATACTGTAAGTAAGTACTGGTCATTTTCTCACCTGTTGAATTTGAACCGCCTCCGAACAAGCAGGCAACAGACCTTCCAGGATGTGGAAGGCCATAAGTTTGGTGCGAAGGTTCCGGAAGAGCGGGGAACCTGTAAATAAATAAATAAATAAATAAATAAAACATACATACATACATACATACATACATACATTACATACATACATACATACATACATACATACATACATACATACATACATACATACATACATACATACATACATACATACATACATACATACATACATACATACATACATACATACATACATATGTTTTACTACTTTTTACTTATTTCTTTTTGTGATTCTACTTACATTAATAGGTGTCTAAGTGACTGCGTTGCTTTACACCAAGTTAAGGCAATTGTTAACAACTTCTGTGAAGTTAGCTGAGTTAGGCAAGTTCGGTCGAGCACAGCTGAACAATGGACAACAACGACAACAACAACACTGGCGGGCTGGTGTACTCACGGGAGGCTCTCCTCTGCTTTCGAGGCAGAGTTGTAGAGCCACCGAGGAATCTACCAGCCGACATAAGGATACGCAGATGGGGAAATCGAGCTGGCACGATCGTGAGGGACAGGAGTAAGGATAGCAGGAGATTCAAGCCTTACCTGCCCTCTGTCGTTATGGGGAACGTGCGATCGCTGGCCAACAAGACGGACGAGCTCTCAGCCCTGATGAACAACCAGCGTGAGTACAAGGAGGCAAGCCTACTGTGCTTCACCGAATCCTGGCTGAACGATAATATCCCGGACAGTGTAATCGAACAAGAGGGCTTCACGGTGGTGCGCGCCCACAGGACGAAACAGAGCGGCAAGCGGAGAGGCGGAGGGCTTGTTGTCTTTGTTAACTCCAAATGGTGCCACCCTGGGCACATCACCATTAAGGAACGCATCTGTTCCCCCGACATTGAACTACTGGCACTGAGTCTGCGGCCATACTATTTACCGCGAGAAATAACACACGTTCTGGCTCTGACTGTTTACAAAACACTGGACCTCCTGTATGCTAACGTGAAGGAGGCTTTCAGTGCGACTTCCCTGCCCCCCCTTGGCCAGTCAGACCACAACCTTGTGAGGCTTGTATCTACATACATGCCTCTCATTAAGAGACAGCCACCGACCACCATGTCTGTCCCACAGTGGTCTGACGACGTCGAGGAGGAGCTACAGGAGTGTTTCAGGTCGACGGACTGGGACATGTTTGAGAGGGTCCATGGAGACGACATTGATGGACTATCCCACTGCATCACAGACTACATCAGGTTCTGTGAGGAGAGCATCGTACCCACAAAGAAGGTACGCTGCTTTTCAAACAATAAACCCTGGATTAGCAAGGACATTAAACACCTGCTAAACAGGAAAAAGAGGGCCTTCATGGCAGGGGACACTGAGCAGGCCAGGGCTGTCCAAAGGGAGCTCAAAAAAGAGCTAAGGGCAGCCAAGGACAGCTACAAGGACAGGCTGGAGGGCAGACTACAGGCCAACAACACCTCAGCATCCGCTGAGAGCACAGAACAAGTGAATAAGATACTTCAGAGTGAATTATTTATGATTTCGAATTGGATAACTGAAAACAGACTAAAATTAAATGTAGCAAAAACAAAATGTCTTATACTCGGCTCTAAATATGCCTTAAGGTCGGAGCATAGACTGAGTCTCTCATTACAAGACGCTGGTATTGAACAAGTGAAGGAGGCCAAATTGTTGGGTGTAACTATTGACGAGGCACTACTTTGGTCTACCCAGATTAATAACATGGTTACCAGGATGAGTAGAAACATCTCCATAATAAGAATAAATGCCTACCTCCTAACGAATACAACAATTAAAATGGTAGTACAATCTTTAGTCTTGTCCCATCTTGACTACTGCCCAGCAATTTGGTCTAGCGCGTCAAAGCACGACTCACTCTTCACTGCTCTATAAGGAATAGTGTGGAGGGAATGCATGCTAGACTGTCGTGGATGAGGGTGGAGGAGAGACTAGCATGCAGTTTGATTAGGTTTTTAAAGAACATTTGTACCTTGGGTAAACCCACTCAATTGTATTCTATGCTTTTATCCACCAATGATAGACATGACCATAATACCAGACATGCTTCAAGTAGTCGCTTCACCCTACCTCTGCCTAGAACCAACGCTCTAAAGAAAACTGCAATGTATAGAGCCATAACATACTGGAATAGGATCCCATTACATATTATACGGACGGAAAACAAGGACAGTTTCAAAAAGAAACTCAAAGGAGCCATAATCCGGAAGGAAATTAATATATGTCATGCATGAGTGTAGCTGCAGCCATGTTATCCAAAACTTCTTCTGATTACTTTGTGTGTTTTTTCTTTTCTTTTTAAAGGTATGGTGAAATTGATGTTTTAGTAACATTGATGAGCATTTGTTGAGTCACACTAGTGACACTAGTTAATAATGACATCCTGTTCTCTCTGTCAATTGTGGGATGTAAAAGGTTTAAGCATATGTTTATGGTATATATCTGTTTTAGATCTAGGCATATGTTACTGTATGTGTCTATATGTGAAGTGTATGGGCTGCTCTGCACAAGCCAGAATGAAAAGAGCAGGTTGGCACATTTTAACCCTTGCCTGTCCTGCCTGCATAGAGTAAACATATAACCAATGATTAGTACAGGTATATGTATATATATGTATATACTATATGTACTATATATATGTACTGTATTGTACATGTATATGTATGTGTATCTGTATATATCTGTATATGTATGTGTTGGGCTATGTACTGTATATTACGGCAGTCTGCCTCGTCTTCTTATCTTACTGTTAGTGGAGCTAAGAATGTGGCCTTGGAGACAGCTCCGACCAGACCCGAGCTAAGAGCAGGTTGGCACATTTTAACCCTTGCCTGTCCTGCCCGCATAGAGTAAACATGTAACCAATGATTAGTACAGGTATATGTATATGTATGTATATACTATGTGTACTATATATATATACTGTATGTACTATATATGCTATATATACTATATATACTATATACTCATGCAAGAAGTGTATTCATGTATTGTACACTACACAGGCCAGTTCTTCCCTCTCGATACTGACTGGACCCCAGAGGAATGTACGGGGCCTCTGCTCCAGAGGGACTTTCCACAATATCGTATTCTGTTCCAGCAAAAACGTTACAAGTACTTTTTCAAGTTACAACCCAGTGGAATAGACGGCAGCCAATGACAACTAGGAGGGGAGGAGAGTTAGTCCTGATGTGTGAGACGTTGATTGGCTAGTGAAATTACATCACTGTATTTAAACCAATGGCAAAGAGATCTTGAGTTCTTTTATAAGGGCCAACTCGCCAGAACACAGCCAGATTTTTGAGATGTTGAGATTTTGATTGAGAGACACCAGGTGTGTTAAGGCGCTCCCATAGTCCAGCAGACTGTACACAGAGCAGACTCCGCGGATGTCCGCGCGGACGTCCGCGCGGACTCTTGAGCTTTGATCTCAGCGGACAGCAGACCCACAGGTGCGACGCTCCTATTTTCTGAGGCGCGGACATCCGCGCCGCTGACTTGGTGTCACACAAAACGCTGCTCGGCGTTTTGGTTGACATCGAACTGCATTTAATGTGACGCCGCGCGAGCGATTGGTGGCGCGAGGAGAGAGATGAGCCCGTGAAGCGCGCTCTCTCTCTCTCTCTCTCTCTCTGTCTCCCTCTCCCTCTCTCTCTCTCCCGCTGATAAATGTTCCGTCTGATCTGCCAGTATAGTAGAACAGACAGAATTGTGGGAAATGTAGTAAAACTGGAGCGAGAAATGTAGGAAATAGACCGCGGACGTCCGCTGAGATCTGCTCGACTATGAAAGCTCAAAGAGCCGCGCGGACATCCGCGGAGTCTGCTCTGTGTACAGTCTGCTCGACTATGGGAGCACCTTTAGACTATTGCGATCTTAGAGATGAGATGTTTTGTTTTATATAATCTTTTAAACTGTATTGGACATTTCCAATACAGACTATTTTGTAACTTCATTAAAAAAAGATGACTTCCTATAATTATCCATTGACTTCGTGGACTGATTCCTGCCAGCAATGCCAGCAATACCAGCCGCGCCCTGATTTCCCTTGAGGTGACTATTACAGATTGAATCAATGGCTGGTTAATGCTTTTCAGCTAAAAGTTATATATTATATATATATATGCTATTGACGGTAGTAATACTATATATGGCAATGTTTGTTGTTTGCTGGTTCCGGTATCTCTGTGTCCGACGGACTCTGTCAAGTTTTGTGGGAAGTCGGTGTTCGAGTCACTGCAGGACTTGAGGACCGGTACCACGGATCGATGGATCTGTCGGATTGATAAGGGGTACTGGGGCTTGCAAATAATGATTGTTAGTACGCTAATGTTACATTATTAACAGTGGTAATACTTATTAAAAAAGTAGTAATACAACCAAGCTTTCAAATGAGCAGTATTACAAGCCCTTTCGTAAAATGATGATAATGATGATGATGGTAATAATAATAATAATTGTTATTATAGTCAATAAGAGTTCTCCTAGACATACATTCGGTTTATTACAAACAAGAAGAGGTTAACAACTCTTCTATGCTTACATTTCATATCAACTGGATATAACTAGACCAGTGACTATGAAGTAAACTTGACAGAAATAGTAATTGACTCGAGAACTTGGCGAGTTTAGCACCTCGCTGGGGGATATCGAGCGGCCACAGGCTTCTATCTCGAGTAGGTGATTGAGATAGATAGAGACTGCCTGTAGCTCTTAACAGCATTCTAAAAGCAATTCTTAAAAATATTAAATTTTAAAAACAATCTTAAATTGTATTTAACACTGTATTTTGTTTTTTGTTTTGTTTTTTTGTTTTCTGTTTCTTTGCTTGCATGTAATTTTAGCCATCTTAATTGTTAGTTTCATTGTGTATTGTATGTTGAGTACTGGCTTTTAATAATTCTGTTTTGCAATAATTGTTTTTGTATGTTTTTTTGTGTGGACCCCAGGAAGACTAGCTGGTTGCCATGGCACCAGCTAATGGGGATCCGTAATAAAATCAAAAATCAAACACCAGGGAGGTGTGGGCGGGTGTCCGGAATATTACTGGGTTCAAACAGCAGGGCACAGCTGTTGAGGGCCCCCAAGAGCGTGCAGACGAGTTCAACACGTTCTTCAACCGATTCGACCAGAGTGGCCTCCCCACACCCCTCCCCCCACCCATCGACACCAGCACCAGATCACACCTACCAAGCACCCCACCCCCCCACCCACCCACACCCATTAGCACCGGCACCCCACCCCCAACAGCAGCAGACTGCCTACCACCCCCAACCCTGACGATCACTAACAGCCAGGTCAGTAGGCAGCTCTCCAGGATTAGTGTGAACAAGGCCAGAGGACCGGACAACACCAATCCCAGGGTGCTCAAAGCATGTGCGGAGCAGCTGGCAGCACCGCTCCAACATCTTTTCAACCTCTCCCTGAGGCTGGAGAGGGTGCCCCAGCTCTGGAAGACCTCCTGCATTGTCCCGGTGCCCAAGAAGGGACGACCCAGCACCCTCAACGACTACAGACCAGTCGCTCTGACGTCACACATCATGAAGACGTTTGAGAGACTGGTCCTGCAACACCTCAAGCCCCTGGTGCATGACTCCCTCGACCCCCTGCAGTTTGCATACCAGGCAAACATCGGGGTGGAGGACGCCATCATCTACATGCTCCACAGAGCGTACATGCACCTGGAGAAGCCGCGCAGCTCAGTGAGGATTATGTTCTTTGATTTCTCCAGCGCCTTCAACACCATCCAGCCGTCACTGCTAGCGGAGAAACTCTCCGCGATGCAGCTGGAGCACGGCTTGGTGGCCTGGATCAAGAACTACCTCAATGAGAGGCCGCAGTACGTCAGACTAAAGGACAGTCAGTCTGACGTACTGGTGAGCAACACCGGCGCCCCCCAAGGAACTGTGCTGTCTTGCCTTCTACCCTTCCTCTTCACCCTCTACACCTCAGACTTCTGCTGCCATCTGCAGAAGTTCTCAGACGACTCCTCCATCGTAAACTACATCACCGACGATGATGAGGAGGAGTACAGAGCCCTGGTGGAGAGCTTTGTGGGGTGGAGCGACAGCAACCACCTCCAACTCAACACCAGTAAGACCAAGGAGCTGGTGGTGGACTTCCGGAGGGGCAAGAAGAGGCCCCCCCCCCGATTCCCATCACCATCCGAGGGGTGGAGGTGGAGGTGATGGACTCATATAAGTTCCTTGGGGTACACCTGAACAATAAACTGGACTGGTCGGATAACACAGAGGCCCTCTACAGGAAGGGACAGAGCAGGCTGTTCTTCCTGAGGAGACTCAGGTCCTTCAACAGACTGCTGCATTAATTTTACCAGTCTGTAGTGGCCAGCGTCCTCTTCTATGCTGTGGCATGCTGGGGAGGCTACATCAACTCAAGGGACACCAACAAGCTCAACAAGCTGGTGAGGAAGGCTAGCTCCGTGGTGGGAGTCGAACTACCTAGACTAAAGGTGATGGCAGAGAGGGGGATGATAAGGAAGCTGGCTGCCATCATGGAGAACCCCTACCACCCCCTCTACGACGAGCTAGTCAAGATGAGAAGCTCGTTCAGCCACCGACTCATACCCCCCCGACACTCAACTAACCGCCTCGGACAGTCCTTCATACCAGCGGCCATCATGCTCCACAACAGTGGGCAGCGACTAGCAGCCTCCAGGCTCCACAACAGGGGGCAGCGATTGCTACCAGACATTGACCTGGGACTCATTGACCTGGGACTTATAGGAACCCAAGGAGGACAACTTACACTACCTTAGGCATACTGCACCTTATGTGGATACTGTGATACTGTGAATAATGAATATTTCAGTGGATACTGTGAATAATGTATACTCAGTAGATAGTAAATTATAACACTACCTTATGCATACTGCACCTTATGTGACACTGTGAATATTGTGAATATTTTTTTCAGCTAGTTAGATAGTAAATTATATTGACCTATTTGTTTACACTGCCTGTGTTGTTTTTACTACCTGTACCACCCCCCCCCCCCCTTCCCCCATGCTGCTATGATGCCTGAATTTCCCCAAGGGGATCAATAAAGGAATATCTTATCTTATCTTACATACATACATACATACATACATACATACATACATACATACATACATACATACATACATACATACATACATACATACATACATACATACATACATACATACATACATACATACATACATACATACATACATACATACATACATACATACATACATACATACATACATACATACATACATACATACATACATACAGAAAGAGTAATTAATTACTGTGAATAATAGAGAGAATGTGAAGAAACAGCTCCAGTCTTGTACCTGAAGAGCACTTGTGGGAGATAATGGCCATGAGCGGATCGATCCACTTGACGAAGGCAGAGAGCCGGTTGGTGACTCGTAGTGACAGGATGCGCCGCAGGAACACCAGGAAGTCAGCGAGCTGAGACTCGATCACCTTGCCGCTGTGCACCACCTCCATCCCTGCGTGGGGTTTAGAAAGAGAAACCACACCGCAGGCTCAAGTTACTTACGTAATAATAATAACTTTATTTGTATAGCACCTTTCATACAGGGGCTTGCAGTTCAAAGTGCTTTACATAAGTAAGAAATAAGACATAAAATCAGTGTAAAACAAGCAGCAAGAGCAAAGCATAAAGTGGAATAAAATAATGCAGATATATTAATCAAATCATATCAGAACCTCACGTTCCAATAGGCTTCTGTAATCTGTTACAAAACATGCGTAGAGATAAAAAATTAAAATAAGCAAAATAATAGCAAGGGTAAAATGAGCAGACCTATAAAAATAGATTTTTTTTCTACTGCTGTCAATCGATTAAAATATTTAACTCGATTAATCGCATGATTGTCCATAGTTAGTTTTTTTATTTTAATTTTTTTTCTACCTTAAACAGATCTTTTTCAAGTTCCAAGTTTTAATACTCTTATCAACATGCGAGTCAACAAATGCTTTCTTTATGCAGCCATTTAACACAAAAGGATGACCCTCATACATTGCAAATTTGCATCAAATTCAAAACAGAGTGATGCACAAAATAACTTAAAAGAAAATAATAATTTAAAACAATGAATAAAGTGTGCATGAAATAATAGGGGAAAGAAAACGTTAGGAACTAGTTACATTCACCCACACAAGGGCTGAGTAATCACACCCCCCCCCCCTCTCTCTCACACACACTCTCCCAGCTCTCTTTCCCCCCTCTCTCTCTATCTCTCACACACACACACACACACACACACACACACACACACACACACACACACACACACACACACACACACACACACACACACACACACACACGCACGCACGCACGCACGCGCGCACGCACGCACACACACTTCAGAAACAAACATAGTATCAATGAGAGCATCAATAATACACCTGAGTGAAGTCTAGTAAAAAAAATTAAATAAAAAATACTTAATTTTTTTTAAAGTTAATCGTAAGTTAAAAAAATTGTGGCGTTAATAGAATCGGGTGATAATGCGTTAATACCGCGTTAACTTTGACAGCCTTAATTTTTTCACATTAGGATCTAACATCCCAACAGGCCACATTGTTTATGGTTTGATTCAGTTTTAGTAGAATAGAAAAGACATGAATGATGAAATGAGCACATAAAGTTCAGACATACTATAAAATCACAGTTTTTTACAGTGCAATAAAATAGTTCTGGATTACTGTTTAACAGTTCAAAGTCATCTTTACCTTCTGTTTGGTATCCACAGTTTAAAACTTGACAGTCTTCCCTCTTGTTGGATACCCACTTTGACCCTTCGAACCTCCCACTCAGGGCAAACTTAAGTTAGGGAAATTTTATTTATTTATTGGTTTTTACCACCGGGTCCAGTAGAGGTAGGTGAGAGTGTGAGAGTGAGAGAGAGTGAGTGAGAGAGAGAGAGAGAGAGAGAGAGAGAGAGAGAGAGAGAGAGAGAGAGAGAGAGAGAGAGAGAGAGAGAGAGAGAGAGAGAGAGAGAGAAAGAATGGGAGACAGAGCGGGGGGAAGACATTCAGCAAAGAACGCCGGGTCCGGGAATCGAAACCGGGTCGGCCATGCCGCGACGCAGTGTGTTACGTGGTTCGCCACTTGGTTGCCCCAGGGACATTTTCTATAGCGGGCTCCTAAGTAACATGTCTATCAATTACCAAACTGTACGATCGCCAATGGGGATCAATAAAGGAATATATTATCTTGGAAAGGTGAAGGACGTACAACAGTGCCTCAAATGTACCCGTTATTTTCTCGGATCCTCTTATTTTTAAACAAGGTGCGGTTGCATCACATGGCCACAGGGTGGCAGTCTAAACACAGTGCAGCTTTAACTCTGTGTCACATAGCCTTTGCCTCACCTTCTAGCTTGGCTCTCTTGGCACTAGACTCCAGGTCAGTGTCCTCTACTGCTTCTCTCTCTGGCACCTCCTGCTGGTGGAAGGTGTGCAGGAGGCGTGAACACTTAAGGCAACCAACTTGCACTTCCGCGTTTCTCTGATTGGCCGAACGTGCGCATGCGCATGAGCCGCGACGCGCTCCTCAGAGACAGGAATACTTTTTTTTATCCACTTTTTCTTCCCATTTTTCTATATTTTTCTCCCATCCCAATTTCGTATCATCCAATTCAACCCTCCCCTGTCACGAACGCTGTTTCTTGCCTCCCACAAGCCGGCTGCAATGTGGACTAAGTCATACATAGCACAAGTCCCCTCCGGTACTTGAGGTAACAGCAGTCGCATCTTTTCACCTGCGCAGCTCGATCTCTCAGTGGCGAGGAGTAACGCGTGGGAGGCTCACGCTCCCCCCGACACTTCCTGATTCTACTGCGCAGGCGCACCAACCGACCTGTAGGAGTCGCTGTCCACAACGCCCGATCCCCACCCATCAGTTTTCCACCCCCTAATACGGCCAATGTGTATTAGTATGGACGGCCAGCTAAACTGAAAGCAATGTGGAGCGCTGGGCTCGAACAGGCAAGCCCAGCGTCTCCGTCATTCGTGGCGAGCGCCTTGCCCACTACGCCACATAGCCGCCCTCTCATCAATACATTCTTATTTATACTCTGATATCCCCCAATAGTAACAGCCCAGTAGTACGTTTTGGTCCAATCAGATTGGTCTTCTGGGAGGGCGGTCTCCAATCGATCTCCTGTCTGTCCTCGGGGTGTGTTGTCCTTCAGTAAACAGAGGGGTCTGCTTTTGGCCCCCTCCTTTGCTGATAAGGAGGGAGGCCCCTTTTCTCCCCTCTGGGATGAATCAGACATTTTAACATTCCCTTTATTTTATTTTATTTCCCCATATACATGGTTTGTGTAATGAATCTATGGACTATCTAGCATTAACCCAGTACAGTCATTGCTTCTAGGTCAATACCAAATAGTCCACAAGAGCCCGCACCAACCCTTATTTACCAGACTGACACTTTGTATTACAACTATGATTTAAAGCTTATATGGTTTACAACAAGAGTGAAATGACACTCTATTACCTTCATAACCAGATTGACATTTCTAAATGATATTCAAATCTAATTAGTCAGTTACCCTTTAAAATGATATGGTTTTAGTTTCCTACAGACTTAAGGCATTATTTGAACTGTGTGTTTTGTCTCTAATCTATTATTGTATGGATTCAAACAGTTTTACACATTGGTCTTGTTTCACAGAGGCATATCAGCTTCATTTAGCCTCTTGTTCTGTGGTTCAACCGTCACACCCTAGAAGGTGTTTCTTGTTCTATAGATTAGCAGTTGCTTGCGTGGAGGGGTTTGGAATGGCTGTGTCCTAAATACAGTTGAGTAAACAGTTTTAGCATGAGGGGGTTTGCCTGAAGGCTCCCCAGAATGTCACACAACACTGACGCCTGCTACTGTTTGTTCCAACTAATTTATACATACATGGATTTGTTATGAAATACCAGTCAATGTTACCACACTACTGTATAGATATATTTTTCAATCTTTAAGACTTTATATGTCTAACAATGGTAGGAGACACGAAGGAGTGACTGGTTGTCTTGTTTTTTCTTTTTTTCATTTCTGTTGAGGGGAGGGGGGGTATATATATATATATATATATATTTTTTTTTGTCGTTGTGCATATCTGATGTCTTTATTTGGTCTATTCTGTCTGCTTTGTTTGTATATGTGTTAAAACACTGAATAAAAATAATATCAAGACTGTTGGAACATTGAAGTAATGGTGATAAAGGTCCACATTCATAAAAGCCAATATTCAAACTCACTTTGTTTCAAATTTGTTCCTTTTTTCCCCTTCCAATTCAATGTAGATAATACAGCACAAACGTTTGTGTGTGCAGGCCTTGTTCAGTATACAGGCTTTCAGTGTCAGTATTCTATATTATCAGCATTGACAACAAATAAAGCATGAAAGTAGCAGTCATAGAAACCGAATGAGCAGAGAGTAGTTTCTTCAAACAACTCCACTGGAAAGAAAATCTGTTGTTTTGAGTAAAAGGTTCTCGAATTAAAAACAGCCCCGAAAACAGATCCAACCAATTCACACACATGTCACCCGACCTACCTGTCTTTTCCCTCTTGAGCAGGACCTTCTGCCGGAGGACACACGCCACCTGCTGGTAGAGGGTGTGAGCTGCGGGCTGGAGCTCTCTCTGGGATGACATGGATGCCGACTGGGTGCCAGACTGGATGAGAGAGGGATGAGAGAGTTTTATAAGCCAACTGTACACAACACACATGGGACCGCGTTACTATCAGTAGTATCATCAGTCGAGCTGGTCAAACTAGAGGTGGTGGGTGAGAGGAGGGCGAGAAAAAAGCTGGACGCTATAATGGAACCACCCCCTCTAGCCAGAATGAGGAGCACGTCCGGCCATAGACTTATCCCCCCACGACTAGGGAAGGGGACCAAATCCGGTACTTTTAAGGGTATCGACCTAATCACATCGGTACTACAGAGTACTGTATAAAAAAAAGAAATATTATTTTTATTTTTATTTTTATTTTTTATTATTTATTTTTTACTGTTCATATTTTTGGGGAAGCCTGGCTTCCCTTGGCTTCCATGAATATTCGCCACTTAGATGAACCATATGAGACGTGTTATGAAATATATTATATGTTTCACCCTATTATATCATTTGTACAGATTTCTACAGTGTACAGACAGCATGTTTATAGCTCTGTTTAAATACATATTCTCTGTACAGTTAATATAGTTAACTAGTATACAGTTTATCAGGCACTAGGGCGACAGTCTTAACAGAAAACTCAAAAGAAGAGGCCGCTGCCTTATTTGTTTGGGACTTGTTCTATAAAGTAATTTAGAACTGGACTTTTGAAACAATTCAAAGGGAATAGAGAGCTGCCCTGCTTGTACAGAACTGTTTTCTATAAAGCAATTTAGAAAGTGGACCTTTGAAATTCAATATGAGTGAGCTGGTCTGTTGTTTCTGTAAAGTAATTCAGAAACCAAAGCCTGTTAACTAACTCAGGGAAAACCCTAACTGATAGATTTAGTTCATTGATGTCTAGTAATATTTTATGTCTAATATCTTATATCTGCTTGTGCAGGCTGCACCCTGCTCTCTGTCTGCATTCTCCCTCCCTGCATGTGGCGTGACCTGCTGACCTCTGGCTGGAGGCTCCTTCCACACACAGGGCCCCCTGTACATCTCACACACACGCACACACACTCACGTACACACGCGCACACCCAGCTGTCCGCCCATGAGTTATGGAGATGTTGTTCGAGAATAGGGGTCTTCTCCATCTGGAACCTATTAGCCCCCCTTCTGAACAAGCACACACACAGCCCAGCAAGCACACACCACACACACACATACTACACACACAGAAACATATACACACATACACCCCTCCCCTCTTCCTCTGTATAAACGACATGTACTGTGATGTACTCGCTCTCTCTGATACTGGTGCGAGGAGCGGAGCCCGTGCGGGCTGCAGGAGTGGTGACTGTTCTTCTTCTCTGTGAATAAAAGCTCAGTTTGAAATACTCCGTGTTCCGCTTCGTCTTTCGGTCGACTGGTCCACACCCATATCAATTAAGAATTCACGAGGGATAGGTTATCCAACACTACCATGGGAACGGGGGGAAAGCATAATTTCCACTGCGCAGATCGGAACTGAAAAGCATTATGAAGGAGAAATTGTGTTTCTCACAAGAAAGAGACGAGCTGGGAAAAAATAAATACAAATCAAAAAGGTTCAAATGACAGGGGGAGGGGCGACAGTGACAGAGCACTCATCTGGTAACCGGAAGGTTTCCCGGTTCGATTCCCGCTCCTCTTGGGCAGTGTGTCGAAGTGTCTTTGAGCAAGACATTTAACCCCTAAATTGCTCCTGATGTGCAGGTTGGCACCTTGCATGGTCGCCTCCGCCGTCTGTGTGTGAATGTGTGAGTGAATGTGTAAAATATGAAGAACAGGAGACATTTTTTAAAGCATGGAAAATGGAAGCAGGAGAGAAAGAAGGGGAACAAATAGATAGCTGGTAGTGAGAAAAGTACAGAGGACACTCACAACATCTCTCTCTCTGCAGTCTATCCCTTCTTTGTCCTTCTCAAGGTGAACCTGCCAATTATTTTAACAAAAGCATTTTTTAAGACCCTTGACACTCTTATTATGCCTTTCATTTGACCTCCACTGGCTCCCCATCGCCGCATGAATTCGCTTCAAGGTCCTCGACCTGGCATATCGCCCAGCGAAGGGTCTCCAACTACACACCCTCAAGACCCCTACGCTCTGCATCTTCTGGCCGCCTCAGACCCACTCCTATCCGAGCTCCGGGAGGGTCATCAAAGAGAAGCCGCCTATTCTCTGCCCTCGCTCCACAATGGTGGAACAAACTTCCCACCAGTTAGGACAGCCGAAACACAAGCAATCTTTCGCAGTCGACTAAAAACACACTTCTTCAATCAATATCTGAAAAAAAATTAATTATAAAAATAATTACATTCTTACTGTCTTATACTATCATGCACTCTTCCTGCTATACTAATATGTCTTTACTATGCACTCATCAGCAGCACCCAAGTTCCAGCACTGTTTGATGAACATTGTTACTCAGTTGAGTAAGAGTCGTACCCTTCCTGCTGACTTGTCGTACAGAACCTGTAAGTTGCTTTGGATAAAAGCGTCAGCTGAATGACAAAATGTAAATGCAAATGTAAAATAATGCCTCCTTCCCTAATATCCCCCCTAGCTCACTAATTGATAAGATTTTGGACATTCCCACAAATCAAAAAGGTCTTGTATCGAGAATTTACACCCTGATCTCCCGTAGCACAGAAACCGCTCTTGATAAAGTCAAAGTAGAGGGAAAAGGAATTGGGCGATGCTATAGATGAGGATGTATGGGATAGAGTATTGGCCAGAGTAAATGACAGTACATCTAGTTCCAGGCTCAATCTAATGCAATTTAAGGTGGTCCATTGCATCTATTTTACTAATTCTAAACTCTCCAAAATATATCCCAATATTATAGATTCTTGTAATAGATGTCCCCAGCAAATATGACGCAGATGTTTTGGTCTTGTCCTTGCCTACACAGCTTTTCGACAACTATTTTCAAACACCTCGGCTGAGGCCTTATATTATTTGTTGACTTAATGACTATGGTAATTATTGTAGCCAGCACATTAAGTCTAGATGATAAAATCATTGATATCTGTCTGTCAGCTACATTAAATCAGCAGTAGCCTACTGTCTTCAGTGTAAATGCTTTTTTAATACTAATTGTTTTACTATTTTAATTAAGTTTAAATAATATTAATAATTAAACTGTTTACCCTACAATACATACAGCCAGTCTTTTCATTTTGAGATTGTTTTGTAATGTTGGATGAGACATTTGGCATTTTTAATAGTCAGTTATTATGTAGGCCTATTCTGCAGGCCCACACCATGCGTTAGATTCTGTCATGTACTGTAGAGCCTTTTTATGAATATGAATATGATTTTATGAACACAGATTAAGCTCAATCCAGGACAGAAGATTCAAAATAATTTAATCCAATACTAAATTTAGGCCTGCATTGCCTGCTCCAAGTCAAGCAGACTCAGGAACAGTTTCTTCCCGTCAGCTGTCATCTCTCTGAACCTCCGCTCCAAGTCAAGCAGACTCAGGAACAGTTTCTTCCCGTCAGCTGTCATCTCTCTGAACCTCCGCTCCAAGTCAAGCAGACTCAGGAACAGTTTCTTCCCGTCAGCTGTCATCTCTCTGAACCTCCGCTCCAAGTCAAGCAGACTCAGGATCAGTTTCTTCCCGTCAGCTGTCATCTCTCTGAACCTCCGCTCCAAGTCAAGCAGACTCATCAGTTTCTTTCCCGTCAGCTGTCATCTCTCTGAACCTCCGCTCCAAGTCAAGCAGACTCAGGAACAGTTTCTTTCCCTCAGCTGTCATCTCTCTGAACCGCCGCTCCAAGTCAAGCAGACTCAGGAACAGGGGCGGATTTAGGATTGTAGGAGATCCGGGGCTTAGCCCAGATAGGTGCCCGCGATAGCGGGCACGGATTTTTTTTACTTCAACACCACAATTTTTAACTTATACCACCACCTTGAAAGTGTTAATATGCGTCTTTGTTTACGGTTTGATTATCACTGATACAAAGTAAAATAGTGCAGTGCAATAAAATAGTTAGTCAAATAGAATAAAATAATGCAATAGTGCACTGCAATAAAATAGTTATCATCGTATTTTTTCGGGAGGCCGGTAAGGAGTGCATTACAGTAGTCGAGTCGGCTCGAGATAAAGGCATGGATCTGGTTTTCAGCGTCCTTTTGATTTATAAATGGCCGTACTTTAGCTATGTTTCTAAGGTGGAAGAATTAAGTTTTTGTCAACTTGTTGATTGTGATTTAAAGCTTAGGTCTGAGTCTACCATAACACCAAGAATTAACTCACTCAAATACAGTTAGCAGCTGGATAGACCACAGATGGAAATTAGCTTCTGCTAAATCTGGTGCAAACATATTTTCATGTAACAATGATGAATTGTCAAAAAAGATTTTTCTTTTTTCTTTTCTTTTTTTAAATAGATTCAGGGCTTTTCAGAAAACATTCGGGCTTAAGCCCAAGTAGCCACCCCCTAGCCCCGCCCCTGGTACACACATGATCAATTCTGTATTTTTATGGGGGAAAACCTTGTAGGAGCTTCGTGTAGATCTTACTCAGCACGCAGATCATTTTGTACACACATTTTGGTAACAGTAGGTTACTTATATTGAAAAAGTGTGTTTTTCCTTGAATATGGTCAGCTATTTTCTTTAATCCTACTTCCTGAGAATGCTAGACAGAGTGTGTGTGTGTCTGTCTGTCTGTGTGTCTGTCTGTCTGTCTGTCTGTCTGTCTGTCTGTCTGTCTGTCTGTCTGTCTGTCTGTCTGTCTGTCTGTCTGTCTGTCTGTCTGTCTGTCTGTCTGTCTGTCTGTCTGTCTGTCTGTCTGTCTGTCTGTCTGTCTGTCTGTGTGTCTGTGTGTGTGTGTGTACATGGTAAATGGCTGCATTTATATAAAGCTTTTATCGAAAGCGCTTTACAATTTGTTCCTCACATTTCACCCATTCACTCACACATTCACACACCGACGGCGGAGGCGACCATGCAAGGTGCCAACCTGCTCATCAGGAGCAATTAGGGGTTAAGTGTTTTGCTCAAGGACACTTCGACACACAGGAGGAGCTGGAATCAAACCGGGAACCTCCGGATTACCAGACGACTGCTTTACCTCCCAGACCCACTGTCGCCCCTGTGTGTCTCAAACAACCCCAAAATGGAACTGTTTCTGTCTATATCAAATAAAAAACAAGTATGTTTTATGATACTTCAGGCCGAATGGATGACTAATGGATGTGTCTTGCCTTATTTGAACCCTTTCACTACCACACTACCAAAGGGTTAACCCTCTCAACACAGGTGCCGCCCAGGGCTGTGTTCTGAGCCCCCTCCTCTACTCACTTTACACACATGACCGTGTGGCAAAGCACAACAGCAACACAATCATTAAGTTGGTGATGACACAGCTGTGGTGGGCCTGATCTCTGCAAACGACAAGAGGGCCTACCTAGGAGAGGTGACGCACAGTGCCAGGATAACAGCCTCTCCCTGAACGTCAGCTAAACTAAAGAGATGATTGTTGTCGTGTATGTTGTCTAACTACACAACTACATAATACAATAATCACGGAGATGTTGATAGCTTGAACCCATGGCTTTAATGACGTTGTACCCCCAACCCGGCAGTACATAATATGACCCGTGCGTAACTGTTGAATGCTGATGGGTTGCCTCTTATCTATCTCAGATCACCTACTCGAGATAGAACCCTGTGGCCGCCCGATATCCCCCAGCGAGGTGCTAAACTCGCTAAGTTCTCGGGTCAATTACTATTTCTATCAAGCTTACTTCATAGTCACTAGTTAGTTATATCCAGTTGATATGAAATATAAGCATAGAAGAGTTGTTAACCTCTTCTTTGTTTGTAATAAACCGAATGTATGTCTGGGAGAACTCTTATTGCCTATAATAACAATAATATTATTATTATCATTATCATCATTATTATCAGCATTTTACGAAAGGGCCTGTAATGCTACTCATTTGAAAGCCTGATGATATTACTTCGCCTACAACAATAGTAATTATATTAGCGCAATAACACTTAATAATCATTTGCAAGCCCCAGTACCCCTTATCAATTCGACAGATCCATCAATCCGTGGTACCGATCGTCCGGCCCTGCAGTGGCCAGACTCTCAGTTTCCCATAAATCTGATGGAGCCCGTCGAACACAGAGATACCGGCGCCCGCAAACAACAAACAGTACCATATATATATATATATATATATATATATATATATATATATATATATATATATATATATATATATATATATATATATATATATATATATATATATATATATATATATATATATATATATATATATATATATAATATCCTCTATATAACTTTAGCTGAAAAGCAGTAACCAGCAATTGATTCAATCTGCATGTCTTCCAGAGTATAGCTATACCGTTACCTCAGATGAGAGCTGGGCGAGGCCAGCATCGTGACACATTGCGGTAGAAAGCAGTCCACGAATTCAATAGGTATTATAACAAAGTTATTTTAATTATAAAAAGCAAGTTACAAAAGAGACTGCATTGGAAATGTCCAATTCAGTTAAAAGAAGTATAAAACAAAACATCTCTTCTCTAGCATAGCATAGACTCTCTTTGTCATTTAAAAGATTTTAGAGCATCTAAAAAAGACAGAGTCTTGTCATAGGGACGCCACCCTGAAAAATTGACAGATTCCGTTCCAATACAACGCTCAACGGCATCTGTCGCTATAAGAATGGTGTCTGAAGTCAAAAAATTTAAATCTGACTCGTCAAGACCGGAGAAGTCACTTATATACCGGTCCTGTATCATATCAAGACCTCTTTACTATTGGTCTAAATACAGTGATGTCATAGTGATGTCATTCTACCAGCCAATCAACACATAACACATAAAGATGGCCACTCCTCCCCTTTCTAGCCGTTACTGTAACTGAGAAAGTAATAGATTTCTTTGTGTTGGGAAAGCCCCTAGAATTCCATCTGCCTCTACACGGATCCCGGCTTTCAATTGGAATAGCCTGTATGCCTATATATATATATATACAGATATATATAGATATATATATATGTACAATACAGACATATACCGTATACAGTACTCATATACATTGGTGGATATGTTTTCCACATCATATCAGTTTAAAGTATAGCTCTCTGCCTCCTAACTGCAAGGGTTAATTCTGCAGGCAGAGATTCACCCATCGTCAAGGTCACATTCCTGGCTTCACAGCAGTAAGAGAAGAGGCCCATTCCATTCTCCAGGACTACACAAGATATTGTACAAGTAGGGAGGAAGAATACACAGACATCTTTCATAATCACTGAGGCTAAAGTCATCTCTTAACGTATGCTTAGATTTAAAACAGATATATACAATAAACATATGCTTAATCCTTTATATCCTACAATTGACAGAGAGAACAGGATGTCATAATACAAAGTGTCACTAGTTGTTTATGGCACTTCAACACCGCCTCTGTCATCCTGTTCGGTTACTTTCCACTGTCTTAATAGCGTCTGTACGGGGGGACGAGATGGCAATTGCGGGGTCACGATGGCTGTGACTCTCAACAGTAACGTAAGCACGCAGGACAAGAGGGGCGTATGTAGCCTAACGTTAAGTAGTCCCTCTACTAACTCCATACATTACACATCCTCCCCCTTTAGCTTAACGGTAGGCCTATATAAACATAAGTAATAACAATAATTGTTTCCAAAATAAAGGTATGGCCTACATCAATCCTTAACCAAATGTCGATTAACTATGACATTATGTTTTCAAACATGTCTGAACACACAACAACAACAACATGGCCTTCAGGCTACAGATCAAGTCTCTGAGGTGGTTTACGCTGCCTCTCTGGGTAGCGTCTCACTGGCTCGCTTGGGAGCGGGGAACCAGGCTGTGGAGACATCTCAGGTGGTGAGGTATCAGCACTAGAGCTCTCAGTTTCAGACGGCTCTGTGGTGAGTGGTGCTGAGAAAACTGGATTGTCTATTTCCTGCTCAGGTGAGTCCAGGCCAGGTAACACACTGTTCTGTACCTGAGTGTCCAGGATTTGGTCAACATGACGTCTCCATACATCATCTCCCATGTCCACCGTATACATGAGTGGTCCATCACGTGAAGTGATTGTTCCGGTGTCCCACTTGTCCTTCCGATAATCACGAGCGAGAACTGTCTGTCCTACTTTGAAGCTCCTTGTTGGTTTGTCGTTGAGATGTTTGAACTGTTTGTCCTCCACGTCACGTCGCACATCTGGTTTGAGAAGGTCCATGTGAGATCTCAGGTTCCTTTTGAGAAACAGCATCGCTGGCGTCTGGTTGGTAGTGGCGTGTGTGGCATTGCGATATGCAAAGAGGAATTTGTCGATTTTGTGCTGGATCGGTAGATCTTCATTATCCATCGCTTTGATTGCTTTCTTGAATGTCTGCACAAATCTTTCTGCCAAGCCATTCGTGGCTGGATGGTATGGTGCAGAAGTGAAGTGCTTGATTCCATTTCTCTTTACAAACGTCTGGAATTCATCCGAAACAAACTGGCGTCCATTGTCCGTGCATATCTGTTGTGCTAAACCATTCCTGGCGAACACAGTCCTCAGCACAGAAATGGTCTTCTCAGATGTAGTTGACTTCATTTTGATCACTTCCGGCCATTTTGAATGCGCATCTACAGCGATCAAGAACATTGAGTCTTTGAATGGTCCTGCAAAATCAATGTGTACTCGCTGCCACGGTGATGATGGCCATTCCCATGGATGTAGAGCAGCCTGTGGTGGTGCATTCTGCATCTTCTGACATCCGGGGCAGCTCTTTGCCATGTCCTCGATTTGCTTATCGATTCCTGGCCACCACATATAACTGCGGCCCAGGCTCTTCATCTTTACGGTTCCCAGGTGTCCTTCATGTAATGCTTCTAACACTCTGGTGCGCAGCTTGGACGGAATCACTACTCGTGAACCACACATCAGCGTTCCCTGGCACACTGACAGTTGCTCTCTCCTCACTGAGAATGCTGGATACATTGAGTTACCGTGTCGTGACCACCCTTTCACAGTGATGTCATAGATCTGTGACAGTGTGGGGTCGTTGCGTGTCTCTCTTTGGATGAGAGCGTTGGTCACTGGCAGCTGGTTGACGATTGTGGTGTGACAGCTGTCTCTGCGGTTTGCAGGGGTAGACGTGACAGTCCGTCAGCATTACCCATGCTGTTTCGTCCCCTTGAACTCAATGTCATACTGATGTGCCCCCAGGAAGAGTGACCACCGCTGTAGCCGCTGTGCCGTCATTATCGGAACACCTTTCCGGGGATTGAAGATAGATATGAGAGGCTGATGGTCTGTCAGAAGCGTGAACCTTTGACCATACAGGTAGTGGTTAAACTTCTTGACCCCCCATACGAGACTGAGGGCCTCTCTGTCAATTTGAGCGTAGTTGCGCTCAGCTTTAGTCAATGATCTTGAGGCGAAGGCTATTAGCTTCTCTGAGCCATCTGGAAATGTATGTGACAACACCGCTCCAATGCCGTAAGGCGAGGCATTACATGCTAACTTAATGGGTAAGGACGGATTGAAGTGAGCGAGCACCTGTTCTGACGTGATGAGACTCTTAGACTCCTGAAAAGCCTTCTTGCAGCTGTCAGTCCACTTCCAGTGTGTTCCTGCCTGAAGCAGCGTGTTCAGAGGGTGCAGCACAGTTGATAGATTGGGTAAAAACTTGTGGTAGTAGTTTACAAGTCCAAGGTAAGAACGGAGCTGGGACACATTCTCTGGTGGTGGTGCTTTAAGCACAGCTTCAATCTTGTCCTGAGATTTGTGTAGGCCGTTCTTGTTGATCACGTGTAGGATATTTCCTTTTTGAAGAACTCACATTTTGGTTGGTTAGCTCGAAGTCCATATTCCCGCAGCCTTGTGAGCACCTATTCCAGGTTTGATAGATGCTCCTGATCATCCTTGCCAGTGACAAGAATGTCGTCAAGGTAACACTGTTTACCTGGGACTCCTTGTAGTACTTGGTCCATTGTCCTCTGCCAGATAGCTGGGGCTGAAGCTATACGAAACACAAGGCGGTTGTATTGGTACAGGCCTTTGTGTGTGTTGATAGTCAGATACGGCTTTGATGAGTCTTCAACCTCCATCTGCAGGTACGCTTGAGCCAGGTAAATTTTAGTGAAACGTTCCCCTCCTGACAGGGAGGCGAAGATGTCCTCTATACGAGGCAGAGGATACTGTACAGTGTGGAGTACTGAATTTACAGTCTCTTTGAAGTCCCCACAAATGCGCACTTTACTTTGACTTCCTGGCTTTGTGTTGTTTTTCTTCATTACTGGGACTATGGGCGTCGCCCATTCACTCCACTCCACCTTGGACAGCATTCCTGTCTGTTCCAAGCTTTTCAACTCCGCTTCTACTGCGGGGCGGATGGCATAAGGCACGGGCCGGGCTTTGTGAAATTTCGGGCTTGCGTTCTCCTCGACCTCAATCTTTGCCTTTATACCTTTCAGTGTTCCCAGTTCCTTTCCGAACGCTTCATGTGCCTCTGCGAGTATCTTTGACAGTCTCCCAGACGTGGCGCTCTTCTCATCTCCTGCTGACACACACAATGATTTAACATCATGCCAGTCCAGTTGAATTTTCCTGAGCCACTCACGGCCAAACAGCGGAGGACCCCCATTCGGTATAACATACATGTCCAGCTCCTGCGTTTTGTCTTTGTATTTCACTGTGACCCGCATTTTTCCTTTTGGAGCCACACTTTCTCCGGTGTAAGTCTTCAGCAACACCCTTGTAGTCTTAAGAGCTATCTGTGGATACAGTCTTTTGTAGTCGTTCTCAGAAATCACTGATAAGGCGGAGCCTGTGTCTAACTCCATTTTGAGTCTTGCTCCTGCCACTTCTGGAGTGATCCATATTATTTTACGTGCATTTGTCTCTTGCATGTGATGCAGCTCTAGACATGCTAAGTCACTGCTCTCTGAATAACTTCCTTGTTCATCTGAACTCTTTTCAGTCACTTTATGCAGCTTTTTATATTTTCCTTTGGGTGCTGCTTTCCTGCTACTTTGTGTTTTGTCAGAGTACTGCTTTTTCCCTGATCTGCACACTCTCTCAATGTGACCTTGCTTTTGACATTTTCTACACTCTTTGTCTTTGAACCAACATTCATCTGGATCGTGTGATGTCTTGCCACAACGATAACATTGCTTTCCTGGTTTCAGTGACATTTTATTGGTTTCACACTCTATCCCTTTTTGTTGTATTTCTGATGCTCCCCTTGATGCAGTTTCCATAGATATTGCTATGTTGAGCGCCCTTTTGTAATCAAGGTCTTTCTCCGACAGTAATTTCTTCTGTGTGGCTTCATTATGCATACCACAACTGTCCCTCAACGCATCATTTAGGCCTAGTCTGAAATCACAGTGTTCGGACAATCTGCGTAGCTCTGCAACATATAAAGATATGCTTTCCCCCCCCTAACGTTAAGTAGTCCCTCTACTAACTCCATACATTACAATTGTTAAATTTAGGAGGTCTGAGGCAAGGAACTACAGCCCCCTCAACATATATATTTTTAGTACATTTTAGTTTTGTATATTGTATATTTGTATAGTGTTTGGCCTTTTTTCCTTTACGTTTTACTGTATGAAGCACAATTTCAGGAGGGTCTACTACAGAACCAAGCATTTCACTATAATGTACATGTACCTTATATGTGACAAATAAAACAAAACTTGAACTTGAACTTGAACACCCTTCCTATTTACACTCTACTCCTCTGACTTCGGCCACAACCCACCTACAACGTGCCACCTACAACACTTACATGAAAGTCATATAGTTTATGGGCCTGTCTGCAGGTCAGGTTTCCCAATCTTGCTATAATAAAGATGAAGTGACTGATTGATTGAAGGACAATCGGTTGTTTACTCCTGTAATATGCACAGTACTTTCAGTTTAACAGTAATGCTGTTCTATGATCAATAAAGTATAATTACAATTAAAATGGTTGCTGGTCGACTGTTGCCAAGAGGGGACCTTTTAGGGGTATTTCTTTGACATGTTACGTCACCTGTATTTGTGAATTGCAGAACTATTAAACAATATAATTGAGGGGATAAGAACATGCAATGCTGATTGGTCTGTAAATGATGAAGAGGCCATAAAGAGTGGTTGAGATCCAAGGCAGCTCTACAGTTTGTTAACTGTAGAGCTGCCTTGGAGCTCAACCTTTCTTATATAAGCGAATCCTACCCCGGATTTAATCCAAAGAGCACCTACCTGAAACAAAATAAGAACGCTGAAGCCCTCTCCATATCCTTTGTTCAGGCCATAAAGAGTGTTTAAAAACCTGCTGGATTCCTACGTGAACATCAGACCAGTGGTTTGAGGAGGTAGACCATGATGACCATAATGAAGAGTTTGGTTCCTCTCCTCGTCTTGCTGTCAGCAGGTGAGTTTCTTCATCTCTCTTTCGGACTGTAAACAATAACCACCATTTCTTTCTTTCATATATAATCAACATGCATACTATGAGTGTTTCATCAACCCTGTTACCGACATATAAATTACAATTTGAGAAGGTTTTAAATCAATATTTAAAACAAATATTTTAAAAAGTAAAGAAAATACCATGAAAGAAAAATTCCCTTTTGTTACACTAATGTAAGTGTGTTTGTAAAGTGAGAATATTTATTTCATGGATGAATCCACTCATTTACAACTGACACGTTCACAGCATGTTCTTAGTAGATTACTGGTCTCTTTGATTTAACATATATAATTAATTTATTTGACATTCATCAGTAACCTCAGTAACAGGGTTGACAATAGTTACAGTATTGGTTATACTGCTTGTTTAAGTTACAGTTATGAGTGTAATTAAGTTATATTGGGACATTTATAAACCTTTAATTCAACATGACTAATCAGAATATGTTGGAGACAGATTTATTGAGAGGTTTTAGCATAGAAGATTTTTGGCCTTAACACTTTGAGTGCCAGCCACGCGTTTTGTCGTTAGTTCATGCCGACCGGTGAGTGCCCGCCAACGCTATATAGCGTTTGTTTGTCGTATTTTTTTTTATTGGCGATTTGAATTCAAATTTCATCAATCGAGCCTCAGGTTAGTGTTGCAGACTCTCTCTGAGCTCAATTGGGAAGATACCGCCCCCTATCGTCTCTCCCTGTGTAACTGCACCCCATTACTTTAGACTGATGGGGGAGCGGGCCAGTTTCCTCATTTTACTTTTCCGCCAAGCCAACTGAAGAATCCATTGTAATCGCCGGCCCGGAAAACGCGTGGATTATGTATTTACAGTACCCAACGCTGAATCAATAAACGCGATCGATATTTGGAATGGCGACCAGGAATTGGAATAATCTTTTTGGATAACATCTGATCTGAGGTAAGGAATTTATTTTACAAGTCTTAGGATAATCAGAGCTATTTTCACAGAGATATCAGCGTTTGCCCTATGCGTGTGTGGGTGCGTGGCTGTGCGAGCGATCAGGAAATGAGAGAATCGATATTGCAGCCCGCTTCTATAGCGTGCATAAATACACATATACTATCGATAATCTAGCATTTATTTGAAAACGATTCATAAATAGGCCGAAAAATTACAACGTTTTTGTGTATGCCAGAATATTCCAGTAAATGCCGATTATCACGAAATCTTTATATTTTCCTTGAAAACAAGGACTTCAAAATGCTATAAAACGGAAATGAAGCGATTAAATAACAATCCTTTTCGACAATGTTGACTGCAAACAAGTCATTGATAAAAGACGGGCAGATTAGACACATAGCCATAATTTAAGACAGAGTTTATGCGTTCACAACGCTATCATTGAAGTGGGTGGTGGCATTTAACGGGGGTAAGGCGCACCGCATAGCTGGTAATCAAAGTGTTAAAGGAACACGCAAACATTTTGGGAAATTACAGTAGCTTTCCGTCTTCTCCAGAGAGAGACAAGACGATAGATACCAGTTTCCTCTCTGTACATTCAGTAGAAAGCTATCTGGCTGCATGTTAGCCTAGCTTAGCACAATGAATGGAGGCGGACATGGCCGGTTAGCCTTCGGGAGAGGTGTTAGTTGGACAATGCCTAGGCTAACCGGCCATGTCTGCCTCCATTCATTGTGCTAAGCTAGGCTAACGTGCAGCCAGATACCTTTCTGCTGAATGCACAGAGAGACAACTGGTATCTATCTTCTTGTCTCTCTCTGGAGAAGACGATAAGATAATTTCCCAAAATGTTGGCATGTTCTTGAATAAACTAAATCAATGTATCTGCTGTGCCCCCTCAAATGCAAATCAGTGGTACCCACGTTAATAACAGCGGTGAACTTCTGTGATGAGCATTTTAAACACTTATTTGTGCAAAGCATCTTGCAACATTTATTTCTTAAACGGCCTGTCCTTCAGTATGACTTTTCTACTTGTACTAGCTATTGAGGCCAACCAAGTCAAACTATCATATAAAAACTTAAAGTTATGTAATGTCTGACAGAGGGGGACAAGCTCATTGTGTCAGCCCTGTTACCAAGTTAAAAAGTTATTCATTTGACATTTTAAATATACATATATAACAACATTTAAGCCTCTCATGAATGCACATCGCGTTGTGTCATGACCTACATGGCTAATAATGGCTGCCAATAAAAGTTTTTGTCAACCCTGTTACCATTGGTTGACGAAAGTATATGCTTTTGTGTGTACATGAAATTATACTTTTCTACCATATAAATGTATACTTACCATAAAAATATATTTTTTTATTTAATAGTTATTATCACATCTGTCTACATACCTTGTTTTTACATATCTGTAGATACTATATCTATGGTTGGTACTAGGGATGCTCGATATTGGCTTTTTTACCGATACGATATACCGATATTGTTCAACTTAATTTCCGATACCGATATCAACCGATATCAACCGATACCAATATATGCAGGGTTTCCCCCGCCAAAAAACTGAATAATGTCAGGTAATTAACATT
Organism: Notolepis coatsorum; assembly: GCF_963971535.1. Classification (NCBI taxonomy): domain Eukaryota; kingdom Metazoa; phylum Chordata; class Actinopteri; order Aulopiformes; family Paralepididae; genus Notolepis; species Notolepis coatsorum. The sequence continues at coordinate 85,711,051 of NC_140167.1, forward strand.
ACATATGTCTTGTTGTGGAATTAACATAACATTATGCATACTTTTGACAATAAATAAAATCTGAATTTGTTCTTACTTGCTTGCCTGGGTAAAAAGTTTATAGAAATGTAAAAAAATAAAAATAATTTTTTTTAAACCGATAGGCCTACCTATATTTTCCGATATCACATTTTAATGCCGATATCGGCCGATAATATCGGTAGGCCGATAATATCGGACATCCCTAGTTGGTACCAATGGATACCTTAGGTCATAGGTGTCAAACTCATGGCCCGCGGGCCAAATGTGGCCCGCCACGTCATTTGATGTGGCCCCCAAGAGCTCTGGGTTTTTTTTTTTTTTTTTTTAACATTAATCTTGGGTTAAAAAATAGCGGCGTTAAAATAATTGTGGGTTCATGCGTTAATAAAGCTTTAACTTTGACAGCCTTAGTTATTACACATTCTAACACATACATGTATGTTGAACATCTGAGGTATTGATGAAGTAACAAAGGAAAAAAGCCAAAAGCACTTACTCCTCAGACATTCTTTGACAATTTTACAGCCCAAAATACAAAAAAGATCCAGGCGGAATAGGGTTGAAGAAATATTGTCTGAACTGTCAGATGCAAACTGGCTGTGTGACATAACCGAGCATCTCGCTCAATTGAAACAAGTCCCACCCAAAACTTGACCAATATAGTTGTGAACTGAGACAACCCTTATTTTGTTAGATTTGAGTACAGTTACAGTTGTGTGTTCATGCAGACACATAATAGCAATTTCATTACGAATTGAAAATGGGGGACCCTGACGTAAACAAGTCGAAAGTCTTTCTCTGGTCTGCATCCCCTTAACAATTGTGTGTATTGAGCTGTACTGTACTGTACCCATTCTGCAATCTGTTAATTAAAGTTAATTAAACTATCTTCCATTAGTTGGATGTATGGCCTCTGCAAGGTTATGTGCAGCCATTTGTTTTTGTAACATCTGCTACATCTGTCCCACGTGTTCTTTGCAGCTCACAGTTGTTAGTTCTGCCCCTCTTGACTGTGACAAAAAGGTTTTGAACAAACTTAATGTCATAGCTTGTATTTGATGATATTCTTCTTTGTTATTTACTTGAATGGTTTGATCATTGATTGATGGAGTAATATGGGGTTCTGATAAACAAAAATTATTTGTTAAAATAACATAAGCTAACATATATTTTTACATCTATGCAAATGCATATGCAATATGTATAACTTGAATAAGTCATAAATACAGAAACAACATGTTTAACAATATGTAAATGAGTAGCTACATTTATTTTACATTACATTAACATTTATACGGTCTTTGGCCCTTTGAGGGCAACCATAATGCTGATGTGGCCCTCTGTGAAAATGAGTTTGACACCCTTGCCTTAGGTTGTCTAATTTTATATGATACCAATATCATCACTCTAGTTACACTGAGCCCACTACAGCCTCTGAAAGACTGTAATGTCAGCCGATATCGCAGGAGGGCTAAGTGTCTCATGTAATGCTTTGGAAAAACTAAAATAAATAAATGACTGGTCTCCATGGCATTTATTTCTTTATCATTTTAGGTGAAGCGACGCATCTTGGAAAAGATCTGCTGACCTGGATCTTCCCAATAACCCTGGCAGCGCTGCTTCGTCCTGAGAGCGTCTCTGGGCAACTCCCTATAACTCACTACAATTTCATTACTTCATATTACGGTGTGTTATGTAATGATCAGTGCGCTGACAGAGGAGAGAGTTATTTCTGGTGCCACACAGATAAAGGATGGGACTACTGCTCACCCAATGCCAATAGTGACTATCAAGGAAATAGCTGTAAGGTAAACTCCCCTTGTGAAAAGGGTAATGAAAATTACAGATGGTGTTACCTGAAGTGGACCCTCAGCGCATGGGGATACTGTGGGATTGTGGAACCCAAAATTGTGGCGTATAGAACCATATACGGAAAGCTGTGTGTGGATGAATGCATTGACAACAATGGTTACTTTGGGTGCTCAACAGAAGAAGATAAGTGTGAATACTGCTCTCCCGTACCAGACGTGACTTATAGAAATGTGCCCTGCAGGGCAAATTATCACTGCGGCTTAAACGGGAAGGACTACTACTGGTGTTATACAGACACAACCTGGGATTACTGCGGCGCGGTGGAGAATGGCGAGTGCCAGTATCAAGGGAATCAAGCAGCGAAAAGGAGGAAGCGCAGCATTAATGACCAGAATCTGGTGTGCAGAAACGACCCACACAACAGAAGACAGACCATTTTCACTTTTGAGGACTGTAACACCATAACATCCCGTAGGAACCTAAATAGTGAAATTAGGTACATCATTTCTAGATGGGAGAACGGCTTCTTGAGTCGTGGGGCTGGAACTCGTGACAGAACTGATAACCTTCGTCTTGATATGCAGGGATTAACATCCGGCAACCCACAATACTACAACTTCCAGATTCAGATAAATGAACCACGTCATGGGGAGAGCACGACTGTCGCACTAGTGTTGATTCCTGTAGGAGAAGACATCCCAGAAAGATATATCCGTTTTGCATTGCTTGCCAGTTTTAAGTCTAAGAAAAAGGTTATAATAAATGTCAAAAGAAATTAAACTACTACTAAAAATATGTTTCTGGGGGAAAAAGATCCATGACGTTTCAGATTTTTCTGAAATTCGCCACAGTGAAACGTCTTCCGGAGGATGGATATTTTTTATACTTTTTTTTTAACGAATTTCATATTTGAGTCATAAACCATTTTGGATCAACTTGTGATCATAGCAATTTTGTCACTGGCGTCTGCTCTCAAAGTTGTGATTTAATTTGTGTTTGGGTTGACAGAAACTTATTTTAAAAACATGTGCACTGTAGTGGACATTTAGATCCATTCATATAAAATATTCAAATATTTAAATAATTAAAAAAATAAAGCTTTGGTAAACTATAAGATATACATTTTTGAATTAATGAATGCACTGAAGATTTTTGTTATTGTCCAAAATACAAAATCTTACGTTGGTTTGGTCTGTCGAGGTGGCGGGGGGGGGGGGATTATGGAAATGCTATTGAAACAAAGGTGGAAAGGTTTCATGAACAAATTTAAAGACTAACCATAACTATATCTCAAAAAAGTAGTTAAAGGTGCTATGCAGTGCTATTCCTAGCACTATTTGGGCAACTTTACACAATTCCTGTTGGTCTATTGAAGACATTTGTAAGTTTTTTTTCAAAAAAATGCATTGTTTTATATTTCTAATCAAGTACTCGAAACCATCATTTTTCAGCCTCTAGAAATCAGGCTGTTATGGCCTGGCTCCGCCCATAAGCACTTTGAGTGACAGTGCCACACAGTCTGCACTGGTAGAGGGAGGGAGGGAGGGGGGGGAGAGAGAGAGAGAGAGAGAGAGAGAGAGAGAGAGAGAGAGAGAGAGAGAGAGAGAGAGAGAGAGAGCGAGAGAGGGAGGGGGTGGGAGAGAGAGAGAGAGAGAGAGAAAAAAAAGACAGTCCGCCGGCAGCTTGTTTTTTTTTTCTTTCTTTCAATCTACCGTTTGCGTGTGTGGCTCGCTGCAGGTCCCCCCCCCCCCCAAGTGCTCTCTATCTCTCTCCCTTTCTCTCCCTCTCGAGTATGAGGAAATGTTTTTTCTTTCTTTCAATCTCCCGTTTGCGTGTGTGGCTCGCTGCAGGTCCCCCCCCCCCCCCAAGTGCTCTCTCTCCCTCTCTCTTCCTTTCTCTCCCTCTCGAGTATGAGGAAATGGTTTCGCTGTGTACAGTCTAGGTAGAATGGGGGCGGGCATTAGCTCCAACCACAGAGCCAATCGCATCACTGTGTCTATCCACAGCGCCCAGTGACGTGCTCAGGGACTTCAAATCAAAATGACCCGATTTACTAGAGGCACAGAGGGGCTGGGCTGAAACGGAGGAATTCGCCAAGATGGTATTTAGACCCTAAAACACATTGATACGAACTCCTATTACTATAATACAATGCTAGAGACTGAAAAATGACATTTATAATGCATGGGACCTTTAAGGGAATGAAGCCTAATTTAACTTTCCTTCCCTAGTCTGGTAGTCTAGTCCAGTGGTTCCCAAAGTGGGGGTCGCGACCCCTGGTCGTGAGATGATTTCCAGAATGTATTGATTAAAAGAAAAGAAAAATATTTCATGCAGTCGGGCCACTGAACATAGAAGCAGGCCAGGCCAGTGTTTCTAGTTGCAGCGGCGCGATAGTTAGATAATAGGTGGGGAACAACCAGGAGATCACTGCAACAGAAGGTAACACAGTCTAAACTCACACAAGTTGGAGAACTATCTCTCTCTCTCTCTCGCTCACACACACACAAAGAAATCATTGACCCATGCTAGACTGTAATAATCCCCCTCAGAAAAATCTACTTTGCATTTGATATATTGCAAATATTTCACTTTTTGTGTTTTTTTTTTTTTTTTTCAATAATTTGTGATGCCATCACACACACTGGCATTTAAAGCGTTATATTTATCAAATGAATTGAATATGTGGTGGTTATGATCAGGGCTGAAGTTGAATAAAAGATTTATGAAAGAAAAAGTGGTAAATTATTTCAACATATAATATTGTTATGGCGTTTTTGAAGAGGACAATTTAGTCCCTTGGTAAGAGTGAGTATTTTCTTCAATCTGACATTACAAAAAATATATAAATCCATAAAAATCAGTGTTGTTGCTAATCTTTGACATTATGCTAGCCTGTTTTTTTAATAATAATTTGTGATGCCATCACAAACACTGGCATTTAAAGGGTAAAAATTCTAAAATGCCTGCACCAGAATGCAGGAAATTAAGTCTTTGTAACAAAAAAATTCCTGGTGGGGGACCCCCGCTTAAATCAAAATCAAATCAAATCAAATTTATTTATAAGGCCCGACAACACACGTTAATGTCCCCATGGGCCGTACAGGTCTTCTTTAAACAAGTCAAGAAGAAAACATAAGTCAAGAACAGAACAAGAACACCATAAAGGTCCAAAAAATTTAAGATAAATGCAAATAAATGAAAGAATGCAAGCACTCCCAGTAAGGAAAAACTCACTAAAACCTAACGATAGGGAAAAATGCTCCACAGGCAGTGTGGAGGAGAGAAACCTTAGAAGGGCCATTCAAGGGGGATCTCCCTTCTTAGATGTTGGTGATAGTAGTGTTGCAGACGGACAGTTGGTAAGCATGCACTCATGTGTGTAGTGAAACACAGATGAGTGCATGCAATAGCAACTGAACATTTTGAAAGATTAAAGATAGAGCTAATAGCGATAGCAACTGAACATTTTGAAAGATTAAAGATAGAGCCGATAGCGGATCTATTTGAGGCACAGGGGCGGCGCAAAGAGGGTCACGTCCTCCCCGTCTTAGTCACAGGACATTCAACACTCCGGTCATTGCTCAGGGACAGCCGGAGACAGGGAGATAGGGGGCGGCGCAGAGAGGGTCGCGAACTCCCCGACATCATCGCGGGACATCCGGCACTCCGGTCACCACTACGAGACCTCCGGAGACAGGGGGGCACGCAGAGGGGGTCGCAACCTCCCGGCCTTCATCACGGGACGTCCGACACTCCGGTCAGCACTCCAGGACAGCAACTCACAGGGGGACAGGGAGACGGGACAGGCGTTAGACAGCTCATGTGATTGTAGTGGGCGGACATAGCAATAGATACAAGTGGTAAGCATATATGTGAATGGAGTAGATATATGAAGTAAGCATATTATGTGAATAGAATAGAAGTACTTAACCCAGCAATGAAACCGCGTTGACTGTTAATCTGTTAACAGTCTGTTAATACTGTTAATCAGTTGACAGGACCACGGACAGACCACGGTAAATAACTGATCCAAGGCCTCGGAGGTGCATGTAGAGCAGTCACTGCAATCTTGGCCAAGACCCCGAGGCATCCATCACCTTAGTCAGCGCTAGGAGACAGGCACTCAGAGAGATGGGGGAGGGAAGGGGGGGGGGGGGGAGGGGGGAGTTAGAGAGGGGGGAGGTTACTTATATTGAAAAAGTGTGTTTTTCCTTGAATATGGTCAGCTATTTTCTTTAATCCTACTTCCTGAGAATGCTAGACCGAGTGTGTCTGTCTGTCTGTCTGTCTGTCTGTCTGTCTGTCTGTCTGTCTGTCTGTCTGTCTGTCTGTTTGTCTGTCTGTCTGTCTGTCTGTGTGTGTGTGTACATGGTAAATGGCTGCATTTATATAAAGCTTTTATCGAAAGTGCTTTACAATTTGTTCCTCACATTTCACCCATTCACTCACACATTCACACTCCGACGGCGGAGGCGACCATGCAAGGTGCCAACCTGCTCATCAGGAGCAATTAGGGGTTAAGTGTTTTGCTCAAGGACACTTCGACACACTGCCACAGGAGGAGCTGGAATCAAACCGGGAACCTCCGGATTACCAGACGACTGCTCTACCTCCCAGACCCACTGTCGCCCTGTGTGTCTCAAACAACCCCAAAATGGAACTGTTTCTGTCCATATCAAATAAAAAACAAGTATGTTTTATGATACTTCAGGCCTAATGGATGACTAATGGATGTGTCTTGCTTTATTTGAACCCTTTCACTACCACACTACCAAAGGGTTAACCCTCTCAACACAGGTGCCCCCCAGGGCTGTGTTCTGAGCCCCCTCCTCTACTCACTTTACACACATGACTGTGTGGCAAAGCACAACAGCAACACAATCATTAAGTTGGTGATGACGCAGCTGTGGTGGGCCTGATCTCTGCAAACGACGAGAGGGCCTACCTAGGAGAGGTGACGCCCCTTTTCCAAGATGGCTGCATCCACATTGTCTGTGCTGAATGTTTGTTAGTGTTTGGTATTTCTTTGTTGATTTTTGGTACTTTTAAACATTCATTTAAAAAAAAATTTACCTTTAGTATGTAGTAGCCATCATTTCATCTTATCATTTTCCATTCGCCGATTTGTGGACTTTTTTGGAGCTTTTACTTGCTCTGTGGACTGTGGCCTGGCTGTAGCTGAGCTTCCACCAGCCAGGCCAGAACCAGGATACCAGCTACCGGCCACCACCACCAGGCCAGCCCCAGGCTACCAGCTACCAGCCACCAGGCCAGCACCAGGATACCAGTTACCGGCCACCACCACCAGGCCAGCCCCAGGCTACCAGCTACCAGCCACCAGGCCAGCACCAGGATACCAGCTACCAGCCACGACCACCAGGCCAGTCCCAGACTACCAGCCACCAGGCCAGCACCAGGATACCAGCTACCAGCCACCACCACCAGGCCAGTCCCAGACTACCAGCCACCAGGCCAGCACCAGGATACCAGCTATACTCTCAATAGATTTGACTGAGCTCTTGATACAAGGACTTAGGCCCCGTTTAGATGAGCGTTTTGTGAACAGAAACCGCAAAAGTCATCTTGCGGTTTCACTTTTAATTTTACGTTTAGACGAGCGTTTTGGGGTGGAATTCTCCATGCAGACGACGCTGTAACGACGGAGTCCCGCTGTCACACGATTGGCGCATATGTCACATGACGTGCTGTGAAGACCCGCCCTACTCTGCCTCTGATTCGCAGACTGTGGATGGGGAATGTGATTGAACCAAAGCAGCGTCACTCACAGACAGTGGGTCCACTCACGCCGCGGGACAGATTCTTGTGTATTTAACCCTTTCACTGCCACACGACAGCCGGTTGTGTGATAGTAAAGGGTTAACCTTCTGTCGTGTGGCAGTGAAAGGGTTAAAAGTACTGCCAATGTAGCCTTCAGGTGATCTCCGTTCAGACATACTTGCTTTGTTTACGTCTCGGCTACTGGCGCATACCTGCTACCTGTGACGTAAGCAGTACGCGCGACCAGAGCCGTGACAACCATTTCGTCATCGTTTTATCAGATTTATACTTTTTTTTTTTTTTTTTTTTTTTTTTTTTTGGTCTTTTTCCCCCTCCATTTTCCGCCGATTTTCTCCCCATCCCAATGTTAGTCGTATGCCAATTCCCAGCCCCTTCCTGGTCGCTGCGCACTTACCCCCCACAGTCAGATCATTTCAGATCACGCAATCTCCGCTCGACCACCTAACCGCCTCCAGATTTATACGTTTTAACAGTTTAGACGAGAGCGCAAAGCTTTTGCGTTTCTAGGAATTCCACCCTGGAAGGTAGTCTCACTTTTTTGCGGTTTCACCCCGTAAAAACGCCGTTTCCGTATAAACGAAAGGCACATCCGTAAAAATATTTTTGCGGATTCACCTGCTAGCGTTTCCGTCTAAACGGGGCCTAATACTAGACAATAGATAGACATTTTAATTGTATTTGCTGTGTTCTGTGGCTGTACAAGGTTTGCTTACTTGTTAAGATTTGCAAACACTGGAGTGAATTAGATCTACTGTATATTCTACTGTGTATTCCAATTTTAAACAGGTTCAGAAAGTTTCAGGAAGCTTATTATCCATCTAGGGAGTAATGGCTCCGTCTGCTGATGTTGCTTCAATTAGATTAGAGTTGAAATCTATTGAACAACTCATTGTTGATCTCCTAGCACGACAGACTGAACTTTCCTCTCGGCTAGCCTGCCTGGAGCTGCCGGAGGCTGAGGTTTCTCCCGTTAGCTGTCCATGGGTGAAGGTGGCTACGGGGGGCAATAAGCGCCCTGCGAGGAAATTATCTATTCCACTCTTCGACCCTGCCTCTCCTCAGCTTTCATCTGGCCGTTTCTCCCCACTGGCTGAGCGTTCTGGTGGGACTGCTTCGCCCCTATCCTCTCTGCCTGTGTTCCCCCGGGCCGTGGCAGTGCCTGGGAGACCTCGCCAGGCTGGCTATGTTGCTCCACTGGGTGATTTCCCAGGACTACATTCATTCATTGACAGTGCCTGCTCTGCCTCGTGGCCGCCTGATGGGAACGCCTGCCAGGTGCCCCGCAGCAGGAAGCGGGCTCCCTCCCGGAGTCCTGCTCTCTCGCCCCTCTCGCTACAGCATCCTCCTGGCTTTTGCTCTCCGGTGGCCAAGCGTGGTCACCTGCAGGATCCTGTGCCGGAGTCTCCTACTCTGAATGGATCGGATGCAGAGTCTATGGACACACCTGCTAGCACAGGATTGCTAGCGTTGGATAGCATAGCCAACGTTACCCTTTCCCTCCTCTCTGGTGTTGATGCTACAAGCTTAGCTATCCCTACCCCCTCCGTGGTTAATGCTGCTACCATAGCTAGTGTTTCCCCTGGTGCTAGCAACTTAGCTAAGGCTAGCACAGCTGGCCCCAAGTTCACTAGCTTTCACATCCCCCCTCCAGAGTATATCGTCCTGGGTGATTCTATTGTCAGATATGTTAACATCCCAAATGCCATCTCATACTCTTACTCCGGGGCTAAAATTCTGGATTTAATTCAATTCCTCCCAGGTATTGTTGAACGCAACAAGTCAGCACACGCAGTGATTGTCCATGTTGGCACAAATGAGAAATGACATCCGGGGTAAGGGGGGGTCAATCAAGCTAGGCAATGATTACAAGACACTGGGAATGATTATAGAATGCCTGGGGAAAAAATGTATATTCTCTGGTTTACTCCCCACTCTTGACCGAGGCTCCGAAAATTTTAGCCGGACATACAGTGCTGATAGATGGTTATCTGGCATTTGCGATGCTTGTGGTTTTGGTTACGTCAGCAACTTTGATGCATTTTGGAAAAAACCTAGCCTGTACCGTGACAGATTACATCCCAACACCAAGGGAAGAAAAGTTCTAGCTAGCAATTTCCACTGCTATGTCAGGTCTGCCTCAAAGTGATGTCAGGACTATAGGTCTTCTCAGCACCACTCCCTCCACCATGACATGTCACAAGTGCAGCCCCTCCAAGCTGTAACTTACGAAGAGCCTATTACGCAGCTACCTGTAGGCCTACATACATTACAAAGAGACAATTTGATGTACATTAATTATCATTGTGCCCTCTCCTCCCCGCCTCCCGCTCCCATTCCAACAATTGTGGGCTACAGGCCAAGTAAACTGCCGGTGGGCAGGCGATGTAGAGGGGTCACCTGCACGCACTATCCATAGGTACTCCAGCTAACCCAGAGAATAGCTCCACTATTAAAATGGCCCTCCTCAATCCTCGATCCATAACCAACAAGTCTTTTATTATAAATGGCCTTTTTGTCCGGGAAGAGTTAAGCTGTCTATTTCTTGTAGAGACTTGGCAAAGAGATCTGGAACAGACCCATCTCAATGAACTCTGTCCGCCGAACTGTAGCTCCATTAGCACTCCACGGCTATCTGGTCGTGGAGGTGGCCTTGCGTTGGTCCATAAAACTTGTATTGCATGTCGGACAGTGAACTCTGAGTCCTTTCAATCCTTTGAACTACAAATCACCATAGTTGGCAGAGCGCATCCATTTTATTGTATTTTAATTTATCGCCCTCCTGGCTCCACTAGTTTACTGAGTTACTTACATCAGTGATTAAGCTGGACAACGTGCTGGTCACCGGTGATTTTAATTTTCATGTTGATGACGTCACATCAAAGGCCGCATCAGATTTTCTCGCGATTACTGACTCTTTTAATTTTGTTCAGCATATTTCGGGTCCTACTCATGTAGCCGGGCATACTTTAGATTTAGTTTTCTCACATGGGTTAAACATTAAGAATGTCAACCTCCAGGATTTCCATCTGAGTGACCATAAGTGTATACTTTTTGATGTTTGTTTTAACTCTGATGTGCTCCCTCATAACCAGATGACGCACAGACGTATAATTAAGCAAAACTCTGCAGATACATTTTCAACATTATTTGACTGATGTTCTGTCCAATTGCAACGAGTTAGAGTCCCTTGTGCAGTCTTTTCATGACCAATGTTCCACTATTTTGGACATAGTTGCTCCTTTTAAATCCAGACCTGCCTCCCGTACCAATTCTACTCCCTGGTTCAATGAGTCTATCTGCAGTTTTAGACGTCAGTGTAGAAAGACAGAGCGTTTATGGAAAGCCTCCAAGCTTGAAGTCCACAGGTTACATCTCAAGGAGCTATTGATCCAGTTTAATGACATGATAAGGGATGCAAGAACTGCATATTTTGCTAATCTAATATCATCCAACAAGGGAAACTCAAGGGTTTTGTTTGAAACAATCAATACTATTGTTGCTCCTGTGCCTCCATGTGTACGTGTATATTCTTATACTGACTGTAATAACTTTTTGAATTATTTTGTGGATAAGGTCAGTGGTGTTAGAGCAGGCATCTGCCCCTCATGCATTTCTGACAGCCTTCCTACCACTGTCTCTCCTCCTCTCACGCTGCTAGACTCGTTCTCTCCAGTCACCTTAGAGCAGGTTTCCATAGTGCTGCACAAAACGAAACCCTCTTTTAATCCCCTTGATGCTGTTCCCTCATCCCTGATTTTAGAGGTCCTTGACTCAATTGGTCCCACAATTCTGTCAATAATTAACCGCTCTCTGGCATCAGGTTCTGTCCCTAGCCTTCTTAAACATGCCATAGTTCAACCTCTTTTAAAAAAGGCTAACCTAGACCCCTCTCTTCCTGAGAATTATAGACCAATCTCCAAACTACCTCTGCTGCTGTCCAAGGTGCTGGAGAAAATTGTGGCTGAGCAGCTTCTCATGGTTCTAGAAACCCATAATCTGCATGACCCATTCCAATCAGGCTTTCGGAAAATTTCATTCCACCGAAACAGCCCTTCTTAAGGTTACCAATGACATTGTAATGGCTGCAGATGATGGTAAACACTCACTATTCGTTTTATTGGACCTCAGCGCAGCCTTTGACACGGTTGATCATGTGGTTATGGTGCATAGGCTCAATGATGTGTTTGGGATCTCTGGGTCGGCACTGAGATGGTTCTCATCTTACCTAGCTGATAGAAGCTTTTCTGTGTCAGTGGGTCAGTTCATGTCGGACTCTACCCCACTGTCCTGTGGGGTTCCGCAGGGTTCTGTGCTAGGGCCAATGCTGTTCTCCCTATATATGATTCCCCTAAGCCAGATTATTAAACGTTTTAATGGAATATTTTATCAATTTTATGCGGATGACATCCAATTGTATTGTTCTTTTAAGCCCAGTGAGTGTAATCGTTTTTGCATTATTAATGAATGCATCGATGCCATCAAGAGCTGGATGGCTGATAATTTCCTTCAGCTTAATGCAAGTAAGACAGAAGCAGGGGCGGATTTAGGATTGTAGGAGATCCGGGGCTTAGCCCAGATAGGTGCCCGCGATAGCGGTCACGGATTTTTTTTACTTCGACACCACAACCTTTAACTTATACCACCACCTTAAAGTGGACAAAAGGCACTAGAGAACACTTAAATTCACACCCTTTAATTAATGAAGCAAACTATAATAATAATAATAATAATAATAATAATAATAATAATAATAATAATAATAATAATAATAATAATAATAATAATAATAATAATAATAATAATAATAATAATAATAATAATAATACACTGTTTGTATAGCACCTTTCATACAAGAATTGCAGCTCAAAGTGCTTCACAGCAGTACAAAAAGACAGGCATAAAATGAGCACAACATTGGCAGATCAAGAGCAATGCATAAAGTGCAGCCATAAAGCATAAAATAGATACAGTAGCAGTAAAATAGACAAAGTCAAGGTAAGACATAGAACATTAAATCACATTGTTTTTCATATTAGGATCTAAGATCTAGGGTTAACTCGCCGAACGTTGAGCGCCAGGACCTCATCGTTGTTTCTTTTATTCGATATTTCCATTCATAAAGACATGCCAGCAGCCTGTGTTATCACTGGGGATGGGTCTGAGATCTCAAAAGTCCAATACCGCCGCCTAACACCTTGCGGCCGCTATTGCACTCCATTTGAAACGATGTGGCTTGGTGTCTGTCATTTTGGAAATGACACCAGACCACCCTGAAACTACACTCATATTCACAACGGTATAAAACGGAAATGTATGGATGGAAAAATGATCTGTTTTTTGCATCTTGACCGGAAGAAATATATTATTAGATCCATAGCTATAATATATAATATAGCTTTAGGCCTGCAAACACAGCCACGTATCCCCATGTTAAAAGGCGCTGGCCTTTCAACAGTAACAGTAAAACAGCGCCAGCTGGCGCTGAAAGTGTTAATATGCGTCTTTGTTTACGGTTTGATTATCACTGATACAAAGTAAAATAGTGCAATGCAATAAAATAGTTGGTAAAATAGAATAAAATAATGCAATAATGCATTGCAATAAAATAGTTATCATCGTATTTTTTCGGGAGGCCGGTAAGGAGTGCATTACAGTAGTCGAGTCGGCTTGAGATAAAGGCATGGATCTGGTTTTTAGCGTCCTTTTGATTTATAAATGGCCGTACTTTAGCTATGTTTCTAAGGTGAAAGAATTATGTTTTTGTCAACTTGTTGATTGTGATTTAAAGCTTAGGTCTGAGTCTACCATAACACCAAGATTTAACTCACTCAAATACAGTTAGCAGCTGGATAGACTACAGATGGAAATTAGCTTCTGCTAAATCTGGTGCAAACATATTTTATTTTTTTTTTTTTTCTTTAAATAGATTCGGGGCTTTTCAGAAAACATTCGGGGCTTGAGCCCAAGTAGCCACCCCCTAGCCCCGCCCCTGCTCAGGAACAGTTTCTTTCCCTCAGCCGCCATCTCTCTGAACTCTGTGCCACGTTGCCTACATATAGGCTCTGTTACCCATACTGTACGACTCTGAACTCATATACTGTACTCTGTAATGTATGATAGCATGCACAACAGTCCTGTACAGTATATACTGCATATTTACATGTCTATCTTTATATTACCGCATATATACCCATATTTGAATATACCTGCATATAACCCCTCTATATACTTGCTTGTACACCTGCACATAACCCTTAGCTCTGTGTGATAGCATGTACTATAATGATGTTAATATTTATTCCCACTGCATATACTGTGTATATCCTCACCTGTCTGTACTTACCTGCACATAGTCCTTTACTATATCTAGTATATCTGTACACCTACTACTGTAGTTACGCTGCTGGCAGTGGCCATACTTTCTCTATTTATATAATACAATTCTGTACATCATCTGACTAGCACTACTGTACACACACTCATTTGTATAAATTGTACCCAGTTTAACCACCTGTACATTGTATACTGCTGTTGCACTTTACTGCTACTCTGGTCTGGTTGGACTTGGATGTCGTCGCCCCCCCCCCCCCCCCCCCCCCCCCCCTCGCGATCTCCATGTGTACGCTGGTATCCTGACGTCAGTGACCCTACCTTCTTTTATAGTTGCCTTGCTTGTCAATCAGGAGGACCTTACGGGAGGAGTGTGTTGCTATGGCAACTTTCAACAACTGCTGCAGTTGGAAGGTGGATAGCAGCGGCGCCACAACACAAACACAAACAACACGTTAATACACACAGGGACTTGCTTTCTCTGCAGTGAGGAAGGCATACAATATAAATATTATAATTATAAACATGTCTGTCACTGCAGCGAAAGTGAAGAAGTCTACTCTGAAGGTTAACGTCACGTAAGTAGTTGACGGAATCGATTCAGCAAATCTTCTAAAAGATGCTGCTAATCTACTAGCTAGGTAAAGTTACGTTAACGACACACTTTCTAATCTAACGTTACAGTGTGATGTTTTCCTTTTCTTGTTGTTAGGTCTTCCCGGGTGATAACCGGTTCAGGGCTATTCCGTGGTTCTGTGAGAGGTTCTGTGAGAGGTTCGAGCAGGAAGAGCTTCAGTCTGACCAGTGGCGACAGTAAGGTTCTGGACAAAAGCTCCAACCAAACGCCCAGACAACCCGTGCTGGTAACGTTTCATTTTGTTGATACATTTCATTCTTCAAATAAATAAAGTAATTATTATTATTATTATACCATATGTGTAGTATATCCCTTACCTGCCATAGTGTATTTAATATACCTGTATCACTACATAATAATACTGTAACGTTACATCTGATTATCATTATTACTCAGTAGTAGTAGTAGTAGTAGTAGTAGTAGTAGTAGTAGTAGTACTCATTTATATACTCCAGTTTAATCACCTGTACATTGTATATTACTATATTGCACTTTACTATTACATTTGCACTCTAGTTGGATGCCAGGCTTCTTTTCGTTGTACTGTACTTGTGCAGTTTGATTGATTGATAACTTTATTAACAGATTACAGAATGGGTACAGTGAGTACAGTACAGCTCAATACACACAATTGTTAAGGGGATGCAGACCAGAGAAAGACTTTCGTCTGGTTTACATCAGGGTCCCCCATTTTCAATTCATCATGACATTTATGACATACGCAACATACAGATATACAGATACATATCATACATTTACATATCATGACATTTATACAGTACTGTTACATTTGTGACATACAAGATATGCAAATATACAGTACTGTTTACTGTTAAGCAGAGATCCTAACAGAAAATATATACATACGAGGGGGGGGGGGGGGTTCTGACATTTACGGGGGCCAGTTTCAAATTGCAGCCTCCCGTAGAGTTGTTTTGAATGAGGGTAGGGATTCAAATTTCTTTTACGGCTGTGGGTAGGGCTTTCCACATTGATGTGGCATAATTGCGAAACGTGTTTAGTCCCTTGTTTGAGCCGGTTTAATGACAATACATTTGAATCAAATCAAATTATTACCGCAGAAGAAGTAGGGGTAGCAGTGACGTCAGTAGTGCACTTTACTTGGTAACGTTAGTTATAGCTCTAGTGATTGTGTCAAATGCAGCATTAGCAATAGTATAGTGTTCCTTATGGTTGTTCCCATGAAACATGAAGCCACAAACCCTCTCAAGTCCATTGAAAAATAGACACGTTGATAAAACACTGTAGGATAGTATAGTTTAACTGTCTTTAACTGTAAATGTATGATGTAAATGTCATGCCAGTTAGGGTACAGATCCTCACCTGCACCTTGTACTGTTTGTGATGGATCACAGTCTATGTGGGTTTGGTTTTAGTTTATTTCCTGTGTGCTTTGGATGTATCTTTGGTTGTCTCTTCTGAGCTGTCAATCACCAGACACCAGTTATATTTCGTATTGCATCGCGTCCCGCTCTGAGCCTTACGAGATACTTCTATCTCCTGTGATACCTAATGTATCTCCCACGAACAAAAAACACATGCACCCCACCTGTATGGGGCCTTGCCCCTTATGGTGGTACCACCCATATAACCATGACTCTGGTCATGAAACACCCTTCCTCTATTTTCGTCCCAGCGTATTGGATGCGTGCACCATACGAGCTAGCGGAATGAAAAGATTAAGGAAGATTAATAATGTTGAGGGCTTACCGGAGAGTTGTTTTTCCCTGGATTCTCTGGAGCTTGTTTCGGCGACACATGAGACCTATGCTGGTGGTTCCTCGGCTGACGGCGACGGACCGAGGGGCAGCGTACAAGGTTTGGCTAACGGGTCGGCTTGTACAAAGGTGAGGTCTGTGTCAGTAGGCGTCAATGTCGGTGTTGGTCGTGCTGTGGAGTATGTTTCGGCACCAGGGCCGGGGCGGCTTGGCGATCGTTCCACTGTAGTGGGCGATGTCTTGGCGATCCTGGAACATGCTGTTGACGCTAATGCTAATGCTACTGCTAATGCTAATGCTACTGCTGCTTCTTCTGCTAACGCTGATGTTGACGCTGGAATGTCTAATAATCCCCGCCGCGGGATTCCGCTTTTCCCTCCTCTTGCCACCTTCATTGATGAAGGTCAGTCGGTGGTGGGTGTGGGGGGGTTCGCTGAGCTCTATTTACCTTTTTTGCGGGTGAAGGGGCTGACGACGGGGTGCAGCCCGGGGGTACCTTGGCTAAGTAGCCAGGTAGCTTCTTTTTTGTGCCCAGGCGGGGATGAACGACGTTCCGCCCGGCCGTTGCTTGATAGCATGTCGGCTCGGAGGGTGGCAGTATGGACGAATGAGTGGTATACTGCTGCAGGATGGCATTTAGCGGCGGCCAGTGTTGTGGCTCAGCTGGCTACTTTCCTATCCAAGATGGCGTCGGGTTGTAGGTCTTTGGGTCCAACCGACACTATGAACGTGATTCATGTTTGTGGTGTTATAGAGATCTTGACTCAGTCGCAAGCTATAACTGCGGGGAGGATTCGGATGCTATCGACTTTGGTTGTTAGGCATGTTTGGTTGGAGCAGTCTCCTCTTGGGGAAGAGGATAGGTTTTCTCTCCTCACGACTCCTTTTTCCACAGATAGTCTTTTTGGGCGTTCTGTGGAGGAGCAGGCGGTTTTTGATTCGGGTCCTACACCGCCTCACGCTGTGCAGCCAGGGGTGGGAGCACGGTCTCGTCAACGACTGTGGCGAGATCCTCGACAGGCGGCCATGTTTCCCCCGCCAGTGGTGCCCTGGTTGGAGAATCGACAGGGTTTCGCAAGGCCGACAGTCTTGGCGGCCGAGGGATCGGCCATTTTGGGTGATTTCGGGGTTGGTAAACCACCCCGTCGTCATTTTGCCGCGAGCAGCCCGCTCCCCGTTCAGTCCGCTTTCTGTTACCCTCAGAAGCGGGGCTCTGAGTGTTCTCCTTTGGCTGCGGGCCGCGAACCTTCTTTGAAGCGTATGCGGCCCCATTCTTCACTTCTCATGGAGACAGGGGCTGACACCCAGTTGATGGCTGAGCCTGGGTCTGTCCGTGAGAATGTTCCGTCGTCGCGTGGTTCCTACACCGCAGGTTGTGGGTGGGTGGAACCTGGTGTTACAGCTGCCACTAGCTCCAGTGGTCAGCAGGGGGACTCGGTGCCTCTTCTGTTGAATGCTCAGCAGGGGTTACCCCGGCTTCGCCCTCGCCAGGCGGGGTATCGCGCTGTTGCCTCCCACTCCCGTCAAACCGGCAGTGGTCTGCAAAGGAGAGGCTGGCGTGATTTGAGTGGTAGCAATATCACTGCAGGGCTTCGGGTCTGGCTGCGGAACGGCTCCTCAGCGTGTGCTGGAGGGGTGTTCAGGGGGTGAGTGTGTGTCCACAAGTTTGATGACCGCTCCTCCCGTATCAAACCGGCCCTTTCTGTCGGGGTCCCCCCTTGGGTGCTTTGCACGACGGGGGGGACCGGGCCAATTATCTGCTGTTCCTTGCGGCCCAGCGTCAGTTGACGGCGGGGGTGCTGTGGGATTATATTCACATATGGCGACGGGAATGTCCCTTGAATCGGTGGATGAGGAGAACGTTAGAGGCGGGGCTGGTTTTGCAGTTTGCGCGGCCCCATCCTCCGTTCTCAGGTTTGGTGCCGACCCTATTGTTAGGGTCGGGCGCGGTGACAGCCCTGGCCGACGAGATCCAATCTCTGTTGGCGAAGCAGGCCGTCGTTGTGGTCCCGAGAGAGGACGCAATGTCAGGCGTCTACTCCCGTTATTTTCTGGTGCCCAAGAAAACTGGGGGGGTCAGACCTATACTGAATCTGTCCATGTTCAATCGGTTGATTGTAGTGAGACCGTTCAGGATGTTGACCGTCCGACTCCTTCTGCTTGCTGTCAGGAGGGGGGACTGGTTCACCTCCATAGACCTGAAGGATGCGTATTTTCACATACCCATTTTCCCTCCTCACAGGAAGTTCCTACGGTTCCTGTTTCAGGGCGTAGCGTACGAGTACCACAGAATGCCGTTCGGTTATTCTCTGGCTCCCCGCACATTCACCAAGTGCGTGGCGGCTGCTCTGGGGCCTTTACGTCGTCGGGGGATACGAGTTCTGTTCTATCTCGACGACATTCTGCTCCTCAGCCGTTCAGAGGAGGTTGCCAGGTCTCATACTCGACTGGTGGTGGAATTCCTCACCAGCCTGGGTTTTGCTGTGAATTGGAAGAAGAGTACCCCTCTTCCCAGTCAACAGGTGGAGTACTTGGGCTTGACATTGAGGTCGAAGCCCATGCTTGCGACCCTCTCGGAGCAGCGTCGGGGGGATCTCCGTCACGCGCTCGGGGGTTTCCGTCTGGGAGGGACGGTTACGGCGCTGCAGGTGATGCGTCTGCTGGGCCTTATGTCGGCGGCCCACACGGTGGTTCCTCTTGGCCTCCTCTTTATGAGGCGGATACAGAGGTGGTTTCTCTCTTTGAGAATAGATCCGGTGTGGGGCAAAGGGAGACGGTTGACGGTTCCTTTGTCGATATGGGGGGATCTCGCCCACTGGGGGAGGCTGGGTATCCTCTCCGCTGGGGTCCCCATGGGCAGCAGTGGCTCCCACGTCACGGTTTTCACCGACGCCTCTCTCACAGGTTGGGGAGGGGCGTTTCGGACCCACGCAGTGGGGGGCAGCTGGACGGGTTATGCCGACCCAGCTGTCCTGCATATCAATGTGTTGGAGTTGAAGGCGGTCCTCCTGGTCCTCAAACGGCTCGGCCACCTGGTGGTAGGCGAACACGTTTTGATCAGGACGGACAATGTGACGGCGGCGGCGTATATCAACAGGCAGGGTGGGACTCGTTCCGCCCGCCTGCTCCGGGTGGCGCGCGAACTGTTGCTATGGGCATCCCGCAGGCTGCGCAGTCTGCGGGCGCTCCACGTTCCTGGTACGGAAAATGTGGCGGCGGATATAATGTCTCGGGGCGGTCCTCGTCGCGACGAGTGGGAACTCCGCCCCGACATAGTCAGACAGATCTGGGATCGGTTCGGGGAGGCCTCGGTAGATCTGTTTGCGTGCCGACGTTCTCACAAGTGCCCCTTGTGGTTCTCGCTCAGTCGAGCGGATCATCCCCCCTTGGGGGTGGATGCCTTCTCGACCTTTCCGTGGCCGCCCGGTCTTCTGTACGCCTTCCCTCCTGTACAGCTGTTGAGTCAGCTGTTGGAGCGGATACGGAGGGAGCGCAGGACGGTGATCCTGGTCGCGCCGGACCGGGGCACGTCAGTGTGGTTCCCGGTCTTAATCCAGCTTCTGGTCGCTCCTCCTTGGGTCATTCCGTGGTCAGCGACGGCCCTCTCGCAGCACAACGGAGTGCTTGTCCAGCCTCCGGTGTTGGGTCAACGCCTGGTGGTGTGGCTGGTGGGAGGGTGAGTCTGGAGAGGATGGATCCCGCAGTGGTTGATACCATCCGGTGTGCGCATGCTCCCTCCACTGTCGCGGTTTACGCGGGCAGGTGGCGTGCGTTCCAGGAATGGTGTAAGGGGGGGGGCTGGGACCCAGTCTCCTGCCCCCTGGATGCTGTTCTGGGTTATCTCCAGTCTCTTCTTGGTAGGCTGTCGGCTTCGACAGTGAGGGTATATGCGGCAGCTATATCCTCCTGTCATGAGGGTTTTGAGGGGACTGTTTTGTTCAGCCACCCTCTTGTGAAGCATTTCCTGCTTGGCGCTTGACGCGTTAAGCCGGTGCAACGCTCCTTGGCTCCGACTTGGGATCTTCAATTGGTCCTCGGTCGGTTGTCCTTGGCCCCGTTTGAGCCGCTCGAGCAGGCGCCGTTGGGACGGCTGTCTTTCAAGACCGCGTTCCTACTGGCTGTCACTTCCGCTAAACGCGTGGGTGAGCTCTGTGCTCTCTCGGTACGTCCAGAGTGCCTGTCTTTTCGGACCGATTGCGGTGCCACTCTGCGACCTAATCCTGCTTTCGTGCCTAAGAATATCCGGAGTTCCTTCCGCTCCCGGGATATTGTGGTTCAGGCTTTTCGTCCTCCTCCTCACACTAGTGAGTTAGATGCGGGCCTTCACCTGTCATGTCCAGTCCGTGCTTTGGGGATTTACCTCAGCCGTACTCAGGACTTCAGGGTTACCGACCAGCTTTTTGTCTGTTACGGTGGGGCTCGTGCTGGTAAGGCACTGTCGAAGCAGCGCCTGTCCCATTGGTTGTGCGAGGGTATTGCCCTCTGCTACACGTTGGCTGGGCAGGATCCCCCTGGGGGCGTCAGGGCGCACTCCACTCGTGGGGTGGCTGCCTCTGCCGCTCTCCTGGGTGGGGCCTCGGTGGAGGACATCTGTGCTGCAGCTTCATGGTCCTCACCGGGCCCCTTTGTAAGGTTTTACCTCATGGACATGACCGGGGGTTCTGTCTCCCAGGCGGTTCTGGGGTCTGTGGCCTTTCCTGCTTCCCGTCCTTTGGTCGGGTAGCAGGAGTGTATGGGTATGGGCCGCAGTGTGTTGAGTCACACGTGGTTCCGCCTGTACGGTGTGTTCAAGGGGTTCTGGCTCCCTCTGGGATCCGAAACAGGCTGAGATCCAGACGCCACCGTACACCACTTCCCAGTATATTGCTAGCCAATGTACAATCAATAGACAATAAACTGGATGACATCCGAGCAAGGATTCAATATCAAAGAGACGTTAGGGACTGCAATGTCCTTTGCTTCACCGAAACATGGCTGACGCCGGAGGTTCCAGATCACGCGATTCAACCAGCGGATCACTTCTTTATCCATAGAAAGGATCGGTCATCATCAGAGTCCGGTAAACAACGTGGAGGAGGTATTGCCTTCATGTTTAACAAAAATTGGAGTGATCCAACGAACGTGAAGGAATTATCCAACCACTGCTCCCCAGAACTGGAATATATAACCATCAAGTGTCGTCCTTTCTTCCTCCCGAGGGAGTTAACGGCGATCGTCCTGATCGGAGTGTATATTCCACCGCAAGCCAGCAACAACAAGGTTGCGCTCTCCAGACTACACGACGAGGTAAATAGAATACAAGTGGCTAACGTTAACGCCGCCATTTTAGTACTGGGAGATTTCAATAGCGCCAATCTGAGAAAGGTATTGCCCGACTTCTATCAGCATGTGACTTGCAACACCAGAGGCGGTAACATCCTAGATCACTGTTACACGCAATTTAAAGGTGGCTACAAGGCTCATTCTGATAGTGGCTTCGGTAAGTCAGATCACGCATCAATTTTTCTTTCACCAAAGTATAGACAGAGAATTAAAAGTACTCCCGTAGTCTCGCGAGAGGTGCAGAAATGGGATGTGACGTCAGAGGATACGATCCGGTCAGTGTTTCACAACACAGACTGGAATGTGTTCCGCGACACAGATAACATTAATGCCTACACGGAGACAGTGCTGGACTATGTTTGTACTAGGGTGAAAGAAACAATCCCCACTACCAAAATGAAAGTTTACCCAAATCAAAAACCCTGGGTAGACAAATCCGTCCGTGAAGCTCTGAGAGAGCGCACCAAAGCATACAACGACGGCCTAGAGGCAGGCAACATGAATGACCACAAGGTGGCGCGATACAACGTAAGGAGGACTGTGTCAGAGGCCAAACGACGCTACAGGGATAAAATTGAACTCCAGTTTGAACAAGCTGACTCTAGAGCTATGTGGCAGGGGCTCAAAACGATGACAGACTACAAAGGCGCCTCCCTCAAACTGAACAGTGACATCTCCTTAGCAAATGACCTCAATACCTTCTATGCGAGGTTTGATGCTGGTAATAACAACACCAGCTCACAAGCCTCGGCAATGGGGGGGGGGGGTCGGCTGCTGATGGAGGCGCAGTGTTCAGGGTAACAGAGCATGAGGTGAGGCGGACCTTTAAAAAAGTGAATATCAGGAAGGCAGCAGGTCCAGACGGCATCCCCGGCCGCGTCCTAAAAGTCTGTGCCGACCAACTGGCCCCAGTATTCACTGACATATTTAACCTGTCCTTAGAACAGGCTGTCATCCCCACCTGCCTGAAGAAGTCCACTATTATCCCTGTACCCAAAAAATCCAAGCCTGCTTGCCTCAACGACTACCGCCCTGTAGCTCTCACCTCCATAGCCATGAAGTGCTTCGAGAAGCTAGTAAAGGGCTACATCTGCTCCTCCCTCCCCATCAACATGGACCCCCTGCAATTTGCATACCGCCCCAACAGGTCCACGGAGGACGCCATATCCCATGTGCTGCACACAGCAGCATCACACCTGGACAAGAGGCAGGGGAACTATGTGAGAATGCTATTCATCGACTACAGCTCGGCATTCAATACCATAGTCCCCTCCATACTCATAGCCAAGCTCAGGGACCTGGGCTTGGGCTATGACCTCTGCCAGTGGGTCTTGGACTTCCTGACTGGCAGACCCCAGGTGGTGAGAGCAGGCAACTGCACCTCCTCATCCATCACCCTCAACATAGGGGCCCCCCAGGGCTGTGTTCTGAGTCCCCTCCTCTACTCCCTGTACACACACGACTGTGTGGCTCAGCGGAGTAGCAATACAATCGTCAAATTTGCTGACGACACAGTGGTGGTGGGCCTGATCTCTGCCAACGACGAGAGGGCCTACCTGGAAGAGGTCAAGGTCCTGGCGGGATGGTGCCAGGAAAACAGCCTCTCCCTGAACGTCAGCAAAACAAAGGAGATGATTGTGGACTTCAGGAGGTCGGGGGTCAAGGACTACAGCCCCCTCAGCATCGACGGGGCACCGGTTGAGAGAGTCAACAGCTTCAAGTACCTCGGAGCCTACATATCCGAGGACTTGACATGGACCACACACATTAACAGTGTGGTGAAGAAGGCACGACAACGCCTCTACTTCCTCAGGCGCCTAAGGAAGTTCCAAGTCAGCCAGAAGATCCTTAAGAACTTCTACTCATGTACAATAGAGAGCATCTTGACCGGCAACATCACCTCCTGGTTTGGGAATAGCACTGCAAAAGACCAAAGCAGACTACAAAGAGTGACACGTTCAGCCGAACGCACAATTGGAGGGGGGCTCCCCACCCTCCAGAACATTTACTACAAGCGTTGCAAGGGCAAGGCTAAGAGAATCATTAAAGACTCCAGTCACCCGAACAACTGCCTCTTCGAACTGCTGCGGTCAGGCAAGCGATACAGAAGTCTTAAGGCGAGCACAGAAAGACTCAGAAGTAGCTTCTATCCCCAGGCCATCAGGCTGCTAAACGAACAATGAATGAACACTACACAACAACAACAACCACCAAACGCACATAGCACACACATCCACACGCACACACTCACTTTAAACAAACACACTGTAGCACCCACTCCACACACTTTATAGCACACACCCACTTTAAACAAACACACTGTAGCACCCACTCCCCACACTTTATATTTATGGATGAAGGATTGCACTACAACTCGTACACCTTACTGTAAATTGTACCTAAAATTGTACCTCATCCCATTTCTGCTTTGCACTAGATAGTACTGTACATTAGTACACTGCATAGTATTGTGTATTGTATATTATATGGTAACTCAGAACATTGTACATATGTCTATACCGAACACTGTGACCTCATTTTCTTCTTCTAAATTCATGCTATATTATGTTATTATGTTATTTGATACTATCTTGTCTAGCACAGTCTCTGGAGCGTAACAGTAAGAAGCATTTTGTATGAAAGTATTCTGTACTTCTGTATGACAACTATTAAAGAACTTGAACTTGAACTCTTGTTCGCATTCAGGTGGAGTTGACTGCGCCCCCCCTTCGTTAGGAAGGATGGGGTGACAGGGCTCCCCGCACCCCTTGATGTGGGCTTACGGGTCCTCAGGGGGTACATCTGTCGGGTCTCGCGCCCGCTCTTCCCCATTATCTCGTAAGGCTCAGAGCGGGACGCGATGCAATACGAAATATAACGATAGGTTATGTAGATAACCTAGTTATATTAGTATTGGCTAAGCGTCCCGCTCTGCGCGCCCTGAGTTCCCTCTTGAGGGATCTTTTCCTGGGACGGGTTTTTGGCGAGGAAGGGTGTTTCATGACCAGAGTCATGGTTATATGGGTGGTACCACCATAAGGGGCGGGGCCCCATACAGGTGGGGTGCATGTGTTTTTTGTTCGTGGGAGATACATTAGGTATCACAGGAGATAGAAGTATCTCGTAAGGCTCAGAGCGGGACGCTTAGCCAATACTAATATAACTAGGTTATCTACATAACCTATCGTTAATTGCCATGCGGCAGGGCAGGTGTGTGGGCTTGATTGCCACCTGATTGGTGTCAGGTGTGCAGTGCCTTTAAGTAGGTTTGTTTTCATGTGTTTCGCTTGTTCATTTCATGTTTTCCCTCAGTGTCCCAAGTTCATGTTTCTAATGTTTTCTCTGTCTGTAGTGCTTTTGGTTTCTTGTTTGTTTTCAACTGCTAGGCAGTGGTGGTTATTTTGAGGTATTTTATTCTGGTGTTCTGTGTTTTCTCTAGCTTTTATTTTGATTTATTTCAGTGTTCTTGTGTTTTCCCCTGCCCTATATCCGCTCTGCAATTCCAGTGGTTACCCCTGTGGGGTAACTTTAAGATTCCCCCTTTTGTGTGTCCTGACAGTTTACCTTTACTCATAGTATATATTCAGATTCAATTTCTTTATTGCCTTTATTTATTGTAAGTAACGCATATTGTATTATTATATAATTATTGTAACCAAGTCGACTGGTGTATTGCGGTATGATATAAACACAACAACAAGGAGTTTGTCGTTCTCAACGTATACACCCCTTATGAATGTCTACACAATGAGGATTATTATATGGACAAACGTGCTTTTATTAACTGCTTTATACAGGATAATGTCTGTACTTGCGTCTATGTGGTTGGTGATAGGAATGCTGACATCTCAGATATAAGATCTCTATTTGCTAGGCATTTGATTAAATTCTGTATTGACAGTGAACTCACAATTTCCAGCCAAGTGCTTCTGCCAGCGGACAGCTTTTCTTATATTAAGTTTAAGTTTATTTGGATCCCGATTAGCTGTTACAAATGGCAACAGCTACTCTTCCTGGGGTCCACACAAAACAACAAATACAAACAAACATCATAATAAAAAATAAAACCAACAATAAACATACGAAACAATATACATAACATAATCATATTAGTCAGAAGCCTGGCACACAACATCCTGGCTGGATCACTATATATGACCGGCCGATGCCCATGCCTCTATCTGCGCTCTATGGAGATTGTGTATGAGGCATCTTTTGAGCGATCACATCCCCTTTATTTGTTTAATTGATTTAGACAGTCTCCCTGAGTTGAGGGAGGTTAATTACAGCTCTAGGGTCCAATTCGACTGGTATAAACTCTCAGGCAGGCATGCGTTGTTCATGGGACGGGGTAGCACGGTGTGCAAGCTCACTCGCTATTTGCATATCAATAGCTCCGGTCGTCAGGTGTGTTAAATACGTTCTCAGACACATTCACACCTAACTTGTTGTGAAGACGTGTTACATTCCATTCGTAGACGCAATTAGGCACTGTCTTTAGTCTGTGCCCAAGCGAGGGGACATTAAATGCGCATTCGCGGGAGCGCGCGCGCGCGCCGGGAGCGCGCGTGCACGTGGTGCGTGTCACCCCAGATGATTTCAATAACGCACCACTGCTCTCAGGTGATGATGTCCTGTCTTATTATGGGAAAACTGAGGCTCTGCTTAAGGTGTCTTTATCGTACGATGCTATTCTGTGTTCAGATTTTAACTGTAAAGATATAGCTCACCACCATGACCTTTGTGCCATGTATGATGCCATTGTTAGAACATTGTGTAAAGCCAGTAGTCCCTACATTAGATATACAGGAAAGCAGGTAAGCCAGGTTGGAATAAACATGTACTGTAGCTCCCCATTGTGCTGCAGCTAGGGAAGCTTTCAACGATTGGGTACTGGCAGGCAGGCCCAGGCAGGGACCTGCTCTGGACCATAGACAGAATACACATGCCAGGTACAAAGCTGCCATTCAATATATCTCCAAACATGAACAACTCATGAGATCAGACTCTATGGCTGAGAAGCTTCTTAGCTGTAATGTCACTGGTTTTTGGAAGGAGGTTAAGGCCCTGAACCGAGGCAGTACGCTGCTACCGGGCATGGTTGAGGGAGTGTCGGGTGCTATCAACATAGCTGAGCTGTGGAGGCAGCATTATTCTGCTGTTTTTAACTGTGTTCAGAGTGACCCCTTTCAAGTGGGAAGCATCCCCAACAGTGAGTTAGTTGGAGTTACTGCTAACGAGGTGCCTCAAGAGTCAAGCTATAACCCAGCTTGCCGATAACAAGGCCAGTGGCCTTGATAATATTTCAGCAGAGCATCTGAAGTATGCGAGCCCCAGGGTTGCGCTCCTGCTCTCTATCTGCTTTACAGGCCTCATGACAAATGGGCTGCTGCCGGACTCCATGCTATTGGTCACTGTGGTGCCAGTTATCAAGGACAAGGCAGGAAAGGTGGGGAGTTTGGACAACTACCGACACATTGTGCTGGCCAGTCTACTTTCTAAAGTCTTAGAGAGAATTTTATTGGATCGTTTAAGTTCTTTTTTTAGTCACTTCTGAGTTCTGACAATCAGTTTGGGTTCAAAGCCAAGCATGGCACTGACCTTTGTATCTATGCTTTGAAAGAAGTTATTAATATTTATTACATGGCGTTTTAACATTCGCCGAAATGCTTGATTGTGATTGGTCAATAGTCCCCGACAGCGGTGAATTCTTTTTCGATAACCACCGGTGATTATTGTTTTTCGCAGCTGGAGTAATCAAGGCCACTGACACACACTGTTGCAGCTGCTCAGCATATGCACAGCTGCATTCAGTCATCAGTGCAAGCTGCCGGCGATGACAGCGGGAGCGACAGAACAGAACTGCGTCTGCATTTGATCTCGTAAAATGAATTAGGTATATTGTTAGTAAGTTAGCCATGTAATAAGCGGGATAATGTATAGCCTATACTCGGTCATTGTAGCAAAATAATTGACCTTCACTGACGTTTAGAACACCTCGGCGAGGCACCTCGGTATTTTAAACTCTGTGTCGGTAAATTATTTTGCGACAATGACCTCGTAGCTATACATTATCCCTTACGTATAAGGGCCGTGCCTGGTAATATTATTAGAATCCTGGCATTCTGGTATGCGAACCAGACCATGCAGGTCAGATGGGGTAACCGTCACGGTGACCAAATGCGTCCACATTTTTATAGGATTCTATCACATTTTCATAACAATAGCGAATATAACTTACCCTGCGCCGTTTTCATTGAGGTTTCTTACAAATTAACAATGTTTTATTTGTCCTTTTATATGTGGATAACATTAAAATCTTAAATTGTACCATTATGTTCCCGTTTAGACAACAAACATAACGCTAATGATGCACTTTTGTTAAGATAATTGGGTGACCATTCTCGATCACTGTACTCGGGTCCCGTTAATAGTTTAACGCTGTTCAGATCGCGTCAAAGAATAGACGCGTCCCAGTGACCTGTGACCTGTCTTGGGAATTGTATTCATGTTGTAGTTTTCAACATTTTCACCTTTTAATTTTAAACCAATGCTGCCATCTACTGACAACAGAAAGTGTTGTGTATCGTCAACTTGAGAGGCTACCCCCGCACTTCCGTAAACACCGTCGCCCAAAACACATTCTAGAGATTCCCACTTTTTACTGGGATTGGGGCGTGACCGAATTTGGTCCCAGACAATAAGAGTGATTGGTCTACGTTCCGTTAATACTAGGCTTGTTCGAGATGGGATAGGCGGACGCAGATCTGCGCAGGTTTTACTACGGCCTCGCCAAACGCGTTGCATGACGGTTAGAATGTTGTCCGACTTGCTCTGAAAATCTGACGAGACGAGGCGCGGAACTCCCGCGGGAGCGAGCCACAAGCAGCCTTCAGAGCGAGGCGCCACAGTACCTCTCAGCCGGCTGCTCCCGGCTGGGAAGCGACTTGCTACGGTCGGGCAAAGCGCCTATTGGCTCAGAAAGGTTGTCAGTCACCAGCCACGTGACAGCCAGGGAGTTATGAGACGTTTGATTGATTGATTGATTGAAAACGTTATTATGTTATGCGTTATCATCATATCATCATGATAAACTTCAAGCTGTCAGACACACACACACACACATGCGTCGTCTGACTCGTCTGTTTTGCCTCAATACTGTATATATAATTCTGTTTTGCCTCAATATACACAGTATACATATATATATTGATGCAAAACAGAATTATTCAGCAGTGTGTTGTGTGTGCGTGCGGCCAGGAGCGCGCAACAAGATGGTATACATTATGGTATATGAATAGTATATTCCACTATAGCAGTATATGGTGTGCTGTACATTTGAATCTGATCTAATTTTGCCATCGCATTATAATGAGCTGGACAGGTGTGTAATGTGTGTGTGGTGACGTGAAAGCGTATCTGCCACAGTGGTGCAGTGCTGGTATAACTCGGTATAACGGCGTTATACCTCGGTCACTGAGGCTGAAGTACGCGCAATCGCTTTTTACATGGCATTATCCAACCGGACTCCCGGAGAAGCATGCAGCTGCAGAGCCGCAGAGCCAGGGAATCTAGTAGACAAATCTAATTCACTAGTAGACGAGAGTAGCCGAGTGAAGCCGGGGGAGGAGTTAAAAGGGCGGACACTGCCGATTTCACGAGAGCCTCTCGCCTAGTCTCGCAGCATGGCCAGTGGTGCAGTGGCAAATTGACAGTAGGTCATGCACAGTGACCTTTTTTTTGGCTGCTCTCGTCCTGCAGCTGGATACTATTGCCAGACTAGGCGAGAGGCTCTCGTGAAATCGGCAGTGTCCGCCCTTTTAACTCCTCCCCCGGCTTCACTCGGCTACTCTCGTCTACTAGTCGAGGCAAACCGAAATCCATCTCGAACAAGCCTACTGTCTCTGCTCCTTTTGGTGTTGGGAATGGCGTCCAGCAGGAGTGGTTTCCCCTGCACTCTTACATTATATGAATGAACTTTCTGTACAGCTTGGCAATTGCTGAACGGGGTTATGTGTCATTGTGTGGTAACATGGTGGTGAATCACTTCATGTATGCTGATGATTTGGCCATCCTGTCGCCAAGTAGTAGTGGTTTCCAAGAGCTGCTCAATATCTGTTCTGATTATGGAGTAAGCAGGTATGATGTGAAATGCAACGCTAAGAAGAGTGTCATTCTGATTTGCAGGACTAAAAGCGATAAGGATATTTCTTTTCCTTCTTTTTATCTGTCTGGGCTGCAGGTGCTAGCCGACGTCTGCTGTAGTACAAAATATTTGGGTCACATTATTGCTGATCAAATTAGTGATGATGATGATGACATGTGCCGACAGCGGCGAGTACTGTATGCTCAAGCTAACATGCCGAGGAAGAAGTTACATTAAATGTAATTTAATTTAATTTTCTGCTCTGATGGGGTGGAAATGAACCTGTTTAGGGCCTATTGCACTCCTCTCTATACTGCCCCCTTGTGGGTCAAGTTTAAGCAGGCTAGCTTTCATAAGCTATTATGATTGCCTGAGGATTCTGCTGAGGAAGCCTAGGTGCTGCTGCAGCGCCAGTGAAATGTTTTGTGGTGCTTGAGTTAACTCCTTTCATGCTCTGCTGAGACACCTGATGTATAAATGTATCTGTCGTCTAAATGTGTCTCAGAACAGGATCATCCTGTTTCTGTGACTCAACCTATAGTCTCAGTGACCTCAAGTTCCAGTCCTGTATCTGGAAGTATTGGTACAGTGCCCTGTTGTAGAGCTGCTATTGGTTTATGTTTTTATTATTGTGATGTAATTTGTTGATTATGTCTGTGTTTTTTTTTTTTTTTTTTTACTCTGTGGACCCTGTGTCTGTTAATAAAGATGATTGATCGATAGCCGATAGGGCATACAGACCGTCATGTGCGCCTTTGTTTACTCTCTTTATTTCTCTCATATTTTTATATTCAGATTTAATTCCATTGCTTATATTTATGTCTTTCTTCTATTATTCTATTGCCCTGCCCATACCTGTACGGCTGTGCCTCCCATCCCCCATGCTTCTATGATGCCTGAATTTGCCCAAGGGGATCAATAAAGGAATATCTTACCTTATCTTATCGTAAAAGCAGGAGAAATGATTCTCATAATAGCTTAGACCAGGGGTTCTCAAACTCTTTCTTACCGTGACCCCATTTTATTTAGGATTTTTTTTGGGGACCCCACACTTAATGTATCGCGTAATTGCAACGTGGAATCAAGGAATAACAAAATAAAAGCACACGTTGTTGAACTTGATCATGCATATTTATTAGACAATTTTATTACAGCACTATGTTATCAATACACATTTATAAAACGAAGCATATTTAGCCAGAATATGTTGCCAGAACATAACATTTTATTTAATTTTGTTTACTTGCCAATGCACTGGCACCTACCCGCAACCAGTGATGCAGTGCTCATGGGACGGGGGTTCCACGCCGTTCCACCAGGTCTTTGAGCAGGAGCACGCCGCACACGCATGCACGGATGCCCGGGAGCGCGCGTGCGTGCATGTGACGTCATTAAAACATAGTGCAACCAGAGATAAAATCACCACTGCACCACTGCCCGGCCGTGACCCCAATTTGGGTCACGGCCCGTAGTTTGAGAACCACTGGCTTAGAGACAATAATATGGTTCCCCCCGAAGAGACGTTTGAAAACCAATAGTTTAGAGACGGTTAACAATCTATTCAAATCATTCCACCCTCTTCCAGGTTCTGGATGAAGGCGGCACAGATGTCACTCCTCAGCCGCTCTACCAGCCCGAGCCCGGGGCCGTCCAGGCCAAGTACAGCAGGGTGTTCATCAACGAGGGGTCCGACTTCCTCTCCACCTTCTACCAGACCACCACCACCACCACCAGCGTCATGGCTCCCTTCAGCAGGTTCCAACACTCACAATGTTTTGGTAGAGCAGTATTTGTCGGCGTATGCATTTCAGTATGAATTCCAATGTTATATTCAAACCTTTATTTATTCCTCTAAAAGGACAATTGAGGTCACCCTCATTTTCAATGTCGTCGAGACTTACAGACATTTCAATGCATACATTTTTTACAATATAATAATAATAACTCTATCTATATAGCACCCTTCACCCATGGGCCGCAGCCCAATGTTCCCACAGCACAACATGAACATATGCATAAAATCTGCATACAGTCGACAGAATAAAAACAATGTATAAATTGCAGACATAAGAATAAGAATAGGTATAAAAGACAATAAAAGTAGTGCAACGTAGAACGTGCAGACATAAGAATAGGCATAAAATAAGTACAATATGTAGAGTGTTGCTGGAAGGCATGTGAACCCCCCCGGAACATCCAGTGCCCCAAACACCCCACACATCAATCCCCACCACATCCCCATCCAAGACACCCCCCCCCCCCCTGATAAAGCATGTCATGACCGAAGGAAAACACAAACAGCCTGCGTGCCACTCACCCCGCCATGCACGGCGACGGGGGTGCCACACCTACAGGCCGCCCCATCTCCCCATATGACCTTTGTTATATGTCTTTATCTTGTAATACAATTATCGTGGTGCCATTTAAATGTCTACATTTTCTTTAACTTTTTTTAATACTGCTGCAAGGAACAATTTTGCATTCAATTAAAATATACTATATAGTATATTTGATGGTTTTGTAAAAATCTATAGTTTGGCATGGATCTATGACTGTATACCTTCATATTCTGTATTCCTCTGACCTACCTATAAACCAATGTTATCTCTGTACCCTCTTGTGGCAGCACTTGATGGTACCTGCGGGGTCAATTTGGTAGTGCCTTCAGTTTGTTTTGGTATTGGTTGCATATCCATTGCTCCTTTGGTGCTTCTGTTTAGCCAGTAGTAGATTCCACTGTAGCTAGTAGTGGATTCCACTGTAGCTAGTAGTGGATTCCACTGTAGCTAGTAGTGGATTCCACTGTAGCTAGTAGTGGATTCCACTGTAGCCAGTAGTGGATTCCACTGTAGCTAGTAGTGGATTCCACTGTAGCCAGTAGTGGATTCCACTGTAGCCAGTAGTGGATTCCACTGTAGCCAGTAGTGGATTCCACTGTAGCCAGTAGTGGATTCCACTGTAGCCAGTATTCTGTGCAATGCGCCAGTCAATTTAAGTACATGCATAACGGTCCGTGAAACCCGGACATTTTCATGAATTTATAAAACCACCCCGGGCGCCCCGGACAGGGCGTGAAAAAAAGTACATGTCTGGGGCGCAAAAGAGGACGTTTGGTCACCCTATAGTAGTGGATTCTTCCGTGGCTGGCTAGTGGGTTCCACTGTGGCTAGTAGTGGATTCCCAATTTTACCAGACAATTACATTTCTTAATTTGAGGGACAAGAGTTCCGTAGCACCGTCCTTGTATTATATAATTATGAAACGCACACATCGAACTCACTGCAGAACACTTACCTCTCCTCCATTCCTACTGTACAGAGGTGTCTTGTTTGTCAGTGTCAGTGTCTCGTCTGGTAGTTGTGGATATTGGCTTCATACAGTCTTGGTGATGTTCTTCCAGGTCCATGTTTGGCAGCAGCACAGTGTCCAGATCCAGCCAGTGCACCATGGAGTCCATGAATGAGGAGATCATAGACCCGTCCTCCAGAAGGGACCTCCCCATCAGCATCGCAGGTATGTCGACTGTTTCAGTGGAATTGCATTGCTTGGGAACAGCACCCAAGGAATTAATTAAGGAAGGACGTCTTCAGGTGAATTGTCACTTTT
This sequence comes from Notolepis coatsorum, assembly GCF_963971535.1. Taxonomy (NCBI): domain Eukaryota; kingdom Metazoa; phylum Chordata; class Actinopteri; order Aulopiformes; family Paralepididae; genus Notolepis; species Notolepis coatsorum. Next base: position 85,744,466 of record NC_140167.1, read on the forward strand.
TTGGCTTAGCTGCAAAGCCGTAAGTCGGCATCATTTTCAACTAAAAGTTGTTTATAAACCTATCCCTTACCGTTACCCCAACCGTAAAGGTGCTGTATAGATAACATTCAGCCACTAGATGTCGCACTAATAATAATAATAATACATTTAATTTTTTTTTTTTTGATCACATTTTTTATTATTATTCACATGAAACAAGACAACACATTAACCACAATCACAGTACATAGAACTTCACAAGAAAATAACAAAAACAATAATAATAATACAGACTAACAATTATACAGACAAGAGAAAAGAAAACAGAGTTCAACCTTCTAAATTTTAATTCCAAGGGGTACTATCTAATAAATGGTCTTTCCCAGTGTTCAGCCCCGATTCCCGGCCGTGTGACCCTATATTAATAAAACGTACATCTCCAATCCACCACAAGGACCATTTTTTGAGAACACGACCCGAAAACAGAGCAATGAACCTTCATGAAAAAACAAAAACCTGTAGAGGTGTTCCATAGACTCACAGAGACCGTGTAAAAGTGGCCAAACAGTGAAGAAATAGTTAAATAGCTGCCCCCCCATAATATCCCCAGCTAAACTCAAGATGACAAGACAAAAGACAAGACAGACAAAACATTTCCTCCTCCCCCTCCCAAGAGACCGCCGGACTCACCCGAACACGCACCTCAACCCCGCTCAGCCGCACACTGCGGTCTTTACCTTCTCAGCTGCTGCGAACCACAGGTCAATTCCAGCCTGCCCCACCCCAATCACCCGGGCTGTGGATATCTCAAGATAAATCACATCCAATAGAGTTAGGGACCAGTTAATCATTGTAAGCTTCTCAGGCTCCTTCCATCTCATTGCTATTAGCTTCTTCGCTGCTGTGACGCCCGCTAGGACAACCCTTTTCAGTTGTACGGACGCGGGTAGTGTCGTTATATCGTTCAGGAGTAGCGTAACAGCTGTGAATGGGATAGTTAAGCCACACAGATCTGAAAGTTTGTCCGTTATTGACCTCCAGAAGCGGGCCACTGGTGGGCAATCCCAATACATATGCATATAAGTGCCAGTGGCCTTTTGAGAGCACAAAGTGCACCGAGAGTCGGTTATCAGTCCCATAGCATATAGCTTCCTAGGTGTAAGATAGGTCCTATGAATATAATTAAAATTAATTTGCTGGTGATTGGGGTTGCGGGAAGATAATGCCACATTTGCCCAAACATCATCCCAGTCAAACTCGGGGTCCAACTCCGGGATATCCACACGCCAGATTGTATCCAATGATACATTTTTATACGTGGATTGAATTAAGAGCGTATAAAAGTCGGAGACAAACCCTCTGGATGTCGTCCTGTCCACTATGAGCCTGAGGAAGGGGTGTGGGTGCAAGGCTTGAGCCCACGGTACGCCATGCGCCCTCAGTGCTGACCTTAGTTGAAGGTAAAGAAAGAAGGACTCGCCGGGAAGATCATAAAATTCTCTTAAGTCCTGAAACACACGGATGGCCGTTCTTATCATAAATATCCTCCAGAGTATGCACTCCCCTCCTTTGTCATTGAGGAATATTAACCGGCTTGTGTCCAACAAGTAATTGCTGGTTATTAAAAATTGGAGAGTCCAGGTGCCAAGGGCATTTAACCCCACACGACCTCTGTACATTACGCCACGTTTGGATCACGTGAGTTATGATCGGTCCATACCTCAGCCGGCATTTCGAAATAGAGACAGTGGAGTACACTACATCCTGCAATCTTAGCGGAGATACCGCCGCCGCTTCTAAGGAGCGCCACGATACAGCCTCTACAGGGTCTAGCCAGCACATCAGAGGTCTCAGTGAAAAGGACCAGAAATAAAGTTTAAAATCAGGGATTGCGAGGCCCCCATCTTGTTTTCTACGTTGAGTAGTAGCCCTTTTGATTCTTGGGCATTTGTTATTCCAGATAAACTTAGATACCATCGATTGTACCTTGCGCCAGTGGTCTATTGGAGGGGGCAGGGGGAGCATTGAGCTAATAAAATTTATCCTAGGCAGGATGTTCATTTTGATTATGGAAGCCCGGGCTTGTAAGGAGTTAGGAAGGGACGACCACCTGTCTAGATCCTGGCGTATTTTATCATAAGTACCCGTGAAGTTGTACTTAGTAGTTTGGTTCAGCGTGGGGAATATCTCTATGTCCAAGTATTTAAAATGTTCTACTATGGGGATATCAGCTGGTAGTCGTACCGCCTTGGCCAGTTCATTAAGAGGTAGGCAGGCTGATTTGTTCCAGTTAATCTTAAAACCTGACAATTTACCAAACTGGAGACTGGAAAGAGTGTGGAACAGTTTTTGCCTGTCAGTATCATCGCAGACGGCGAGGCATACAGGACTTTAATCATATGAATAAAACTCTTTCCAAGACCCATGACCTCAAGTACCTTCCACAGGTATGACCACTCAAGTCTGTCAAACGCCTTCATGGCATCCAAAGACAGAACTGTGGATGGAGTTGTATTGTCTTTACTGTTATCGATTACATGCAACAGCCTCCTAAGATTATCTGCAGCCAGACGCCCCGGGATAAAACCAGTTTGATCGCAGTGTACCAATACAGACATAAATCTCTGCAGGCGACGGGCCAGCACCTTGGCAAACACATTTAAATCGGCCCCGAGAAGACTCAAGGGTCTATAGCTACCACAATCATTGGGATCTTTGTCCTTCTTGAGAAGTAAAGAAATCAACGCCATATTGACATCTCTTGAGAACTCCCCTTGTTCGATAGCGTAATTGATCATATCGAGCATCAATGGACCCAGTTGGTCCCAGAAAGCTAAATACACTTCGGGTGGAATACCATCCCAGCCTGGTGCCTTACCCCTCTGCATTTCAACAATCGTCTCCCTCAATTCTACGAGAGTAATCGGTCTCCCCAGTTCCTTGGCCTCTTCCTCAGAAATGTGGGGTATCTCAAGCCCGCCAATGAACGATTCAAATTTAGAGTCATCAAGATCACCCTCTGAGCTATATAACTGTGAGTAAAACTCTTTAAAAGTGTCATTGATCTTTTTCGAATCAGTAGTGACTGCACCCTGGCTCGTCCTAATCGAGGGGATATCCGAGAAATGATCATTTGAGCGTATTTTCATTGCCAATAGATGGCTAGGTCTGGAGCCGTGAAAATAGTAATTTTGTCTTGTCCTATGTATCAAGAACTCAGACTGTTGTTTAAGTATGGAGTTTATTTCTTTTTTGACTATCTTACGTTGTGTGTTTAGTCGTTCATTATAGTTAGTTTGCAAGGATGCGTATAGGTCCGCATATAATGATTCCAGTCCTTCTAGCTTTTTTGACCGGGATTTTCGCAAATTGGAGGCAAATAGTGTGACATGACCCCTGATAAATCCTTTCAATGCGTTCCACAGGACCCTAGGGTCTTCTACTGTGCCAACGTTGATCTGCAAAAATTCAGCTAGTTTACTCCTGAACTCAGAACAGAAGTCATCGTTCTTTAGCAAGGTCGAATTAAAACGCCATCTGGGAGCTCTTGCGGAGAGCCTGCCAAAGGTTGCCGTAAGGAAAATCCCCTTGTGGTCTGAGAGAGCCAAGGGAACCAATGAGACATCGAAACTATCAAACATATTAGGGGACGCGAATGCATAGTCAATTCGAGAGAAGCTTTTGTGTCTGGCTGACAGGTGAGAGTAATCTTTGAGGGTGGGGTTGCATAAGCGCCAAAGGTCTGTGAGCCCCGTGTCTTTGGCCCACATCCTAAGGGCCTTAGAGGCCCGTTTTTGGTCGCTCGTTTCAGAGGGCCCGGACCTATCCATCTCCGCATCCCAGCACGCATTAAAATCGCCACCCACAATGAGAGCGTATCCATTAAGTTCCAACATATTCTTTGTGATTGTATTATAGAACGCTGAATCAAATGTGTTAGGAGCATACAATGCTATTATAGCCATCTTCCTATGCAAGAATTCAACTTTTGCTATAGTAATCCTTCCCTCCGTGTCCGACCATACATCCAAGATTTTGATATCAAGGTTACGTCTTGTAACTATGACTACTCCTTTCGTCTTATCATCGGCTGAGGATGAGGAGATAACGTGATATTGCCGATTTGCCAGTCTTGACACGTCACCTACCAATAAATGCGTCTCACTAAGGAGAGCAAGGTCAATATTTCTCCTCTTCAATAGCCAAAGGACACTGGCACGCTTGTGTGGGGCGTTAAGCCCTCCTGCGTTCCAAATTAAAATATTCAATTTAGCCATGAAATATTCAATTTAGCCATGGTCGAGCTTGTATAAATGCGTAGAGAACATACCAGTGCAGCCAGGCTGAGTACAGAGGTGCTGATCCCGGCGGGCCCGGACGGTCAATCCCAGGAGTTCAGAGGAGGAACAATTACACACATATAAGACAACAGTACATAAAACACATAAAAATACCACCCCAGCTACAACCCCCCCTCCTTCTACTCTAAACCCTAACCCCCCCCGTCCTATTATAAGGCCCCCTATACCCACTCTCCAATCCCCACCCTATGCCCCATCCACTGAGGATGGTCATCTTCCTATCACTTCCCACTAGAGACATGGATCAATAAGACGCTCCCCACTCCAACCCCCCTCTAGATAAACCCCTGAGTAAACCCCCACTAGTCCAATAAACACAAATAATAATAAAAATTAAATTCAATAAAGATATCGGTCGAAACCCACCTGAGCACTGGCCCCAACATGAGACAACCATAATGGTAAAAATAGCCATTATTAAATAATAACTCCACATCAACCTGCAGCCAACTATTTCCGAATCTGCGCTTCAACGTCGCATTGTTATAGCCCAAAAGGGTATAGGAAAATTCAAAACAAAATTAAATTAAATCATCCCAGCCGATAGTCTAAGGCAGGATCGGGTCACAGGTTAATTGTGCAAAATTGTGTGAACAATGTCAATTAAACAATGACAAAAAAAGGAAGGGAAAAAAAAAGGGTTATGGTCAAAGTGCACCCCTTTAGCTGTCCCTCTGATCAGGCACAACGGCTGAAATGACATAACCTATGTAAGAACAGAATTAAACACATTCATTAATTAATCCGGGGATGGTAATAAGCAACACCTGACATCACCTGTTATCATACATTGTTTCAATAAAGATATCGGTCGGAGCAGTTAGTCCAAGGTAGGATCGAATCACAGTTAAATTGCTCATTCAAATGCCATTAAAACAGCGACAATAATTATTATATAATTACTCAGCATCAACCCTGTAACCATCTACCTTGGAGTCTGCATATTAATGTCGCAACGTTATAGCATAAATGGATCACGGAAAATTCAAAACAAAATTAAGGCAAATCAGCAGTTAGTCCAAGGTAGAATCGGATCACATTTAAATCGCGCATACAGATGACATAAAAACAGCGACAATAAGAAAGAAAAAAGAAAGGAAAAGAGGGTCATGGCTAAAGTGCAGGCCATATAACCATATAGCCATGAAGTGCAAGCCATACCCGACCCAACCTGTTATCATATATTGTATATGCATATTCAACCGACCTTGGCTTCTACTATGGATCCCAAAGCTCAAAACAACCTGGATATAAAAATAAAAGCATACCAGAAGTTAGTTAGGGATTCGATCACTCTTGAATCGTGCAAACCAATGTCCCTTTGAACAGCAACAGCAACCAAAATACGTAACCATTAACGGGTCTCGAATGTCTCAGCGCAGACTATAGACGAAGCCCGCTGGCTAGCCCGAGGCTAGCGCGTAAGCTAGTGATGAATCCGGATAGCACGTTAGCCTATTATGTACATTGTTCAGCTAGCTCGTTAGCTTCCAAAGAGGCGATACACAAGTATGACCATGAGGTCAGCTTTAGCAAGTAACAGAAGTCATTGGGCAGCCCCGCTAGTTGGATGGGCATTGGGCAGTTAGCATGTCTGGGCATGACAGCAAGTATTTGTGAATAGTCGGCCTAATCAATGTATATAGGCCCAAACCGCCAAGTCACTCACCCGCCATAGATATCAAGCAACAGACTCGGGTATCTCCGCGAGATATTCCTTCGCTTTAGCCAACGACCAAAACAAACGCTGACCACCGACCTTCTCCAACACAGATAATTTCGCGGGAGCGAATAACGTGGGCCTCAGGCCTAGTTTCCATAGCTTAGTCAGGACCACCTTGTATTCGCCTCTCTGTGCTTGAACCTCCGGTGTAAAGTCTTCGAAAATGGCCACTTTGTGATCGCCAAGCCTCAGATTACCCCTTCTGGTACGAGCCGACCGCATGATGAGTTCTCTCTGCTGGAGTCTGTTCAGCTTGACTATGATGGGCCTCGGCTCTTTGTTCACGCCGGGAGAGAACCTGCCCGCTCTGTAGGCCGATTCACAGATAGGAGGCGAAGGGAGGACGTCCGTCCCTAGTATTTTCTGCAGCAGTTCGGGCACGGTCTCAGAGAGACGGCCTTCACCGCTGGTCTCCGGTACTCCAACAATCCTGACGTTGTGGCGTCTATCCCGGGACTGCATCTCCTCCATTGCCGACTGTAGTTTGTTGACTTCAGCCTGCCTAGCCAGCAGGGCGGATTCGAGACCCGCCATCTTCTCGCACTGTAATGATACCTCCGTCGTTAGCATGGCTAGTTCGTTAGCATTAGCCGAGGAGACAGCGTGCATCGTCTCCATCTTGTCTGTCAGCGGTACTACCGCCAGCCGTATTTCTTCTGATATCTCACGACGGAGGCTGACACAAAAATCCGCCAACACTTTCTTCTGTGCTTCAGCGATGCGTGTCTCAGAGTCTGCGTGTAGCTTGGTCATGACCAAGAGCACAGCTTCGCTTAACTCCCAACGGGCGACGGTGCGGCCAGGCCCGGCGGTGATGGTTTGCTGGTAGGGGCAGTCATGGCTCTGGTTTCCACCCCCGTCATCGTAGAAAGTCGAAAAAAGTCGATGAATGTATACTAAACACGACGACCTAGCAAACAGATAAAAAACAAATAAAAATAAAATAAAGACTAATGGGGAGAAACGTATATTCAGCACGGTAGAAGGGAGCTCATGTGAAACACGTCTACTCCATGATCGCTCAGCCAGAATCATTAATACATTTAATTTATAAAGCGCTTTTCAAAAACCCAAAGAGCAATGAGCATGAGCAAAACATGAGCAAAACAAATGAACAGAGAAACAACAGTATGAATACGCAGGACATACAACCACGGGTAACAAGTAACAGATACAGAGTCCAGTAGGGGAACAGTCAGGGAAGTAATTAAGGAACCCGAGGGGAGGGGGGGGGGGGGGGCAGGAGAGGGAGAGAAAGTAGGGGAAAAGGAGGTGGTAGGTTGGAGGAGGGTGGTTATGGGTAGGGAAGGTTGTATGCTTGGGAGAACAGGTAGGTTTTGAGTCTGGATTTAAAGGTGGAGAGTCTCGGACAGTCTGAGGGAGGGTGTTCCAAAGTCTGGGTGCAGCTTGTGAAAAAGCCCGGTCACCAAAACCTTTCAGCTGGATGACGGGACAGTGAGGGAAGCAGTGGAAGAGGACCGGAGGGAACGGATGGGGCGGTAAGGGAGAAGGAGGTCTTTATTTGTCATGCAGCAGCACACACATGTAAGATGGGCGACACACAGGAACACACACACATGCATTGGGTCGCCGATGAAATGCCTCTCTGCACTTGACCCATCCCAGTCATCCTCCCCCCCCCCCCCCCCCAAGGGCAGCCGGGAGCAGACATGGGCTGCGGCGTGGGGCCGCGCCCGGGGACCAATTCAAGTGCTCCTGTCCGTCTTCGCCAGGGACGTGACAGCGTTAGCGATCTGTTCTGCATGTTTTTTTGTATCTCTTTTTGGAGGGGAAAACCTTGCGAGCACGGGGGGAACATGCAAACTCCACACAGAAAGGCCCGGGAGATACCCCACCTGGGTACCTGGCAACCTGGTCCCCAAGCGGGAATCCAAGCCACTACACCACCATGTCCTTGATTCAATCAGGTGCATTCCATGTGGGGAAATAGACCCGTTTGCTGTACTCTGCTACTTTTAGTCAGGGGAGTGTCATGATTTCTCCCTAGAGCCCCGTCATACTTTTTTTTTGCGCAGCAGCTCGCGCAGGTAGGGGGCAACTTAGTCACGTGACTCCATTGGTATTTACATTTACATTTAGTCATTTAGCTGACGCTTTTATCCAAAGTGACTTACAAGTTCTATACGACAAGTCATCAGGAAGGGTACAACTCTATCAGCTGAGTAACAATGTTCATCCTACAGTGTAGGTTAGTTTATTAGGACAAGTGCATGACAGTAAGGTTAGTTAGGGTTAGATTATTATTATTATTTTTATTTTATTTCAGATAATGGTTGAAGAAGTGCGTCTTTAGTCGACGGCGAAATATTGGACGGGTTTCGGCTGTCCTAACTGGGGTGGGTAGTTCATTCCACCATTGTGGGGCAAGAGAATAGAAACTGAGAATAGGCGACTTCTCTTTGATGGTATTGCTGATTGGCTCTGATTGCTGATTGGCTCGAACACGGTATGTTTGTGTACAGTGAACAGGTCTATGGGAAGTAGGGAGGGCATACATGCCTGCAACATCATGTCAACATTCAGTTGAATAGAGCACTATTGTCTACACCATGGGTTCTCAAATTTTTTTATACCACAACCCCATTTTATTTAGGATTTTCTTTGGCGACCCCACACTTAAAGGAAAGGAAAAAGGAAATTTGCTTATTTTCCATCTACCCTGGAGTTAGACAAGAAGATACATACCTTTTTCTTCTCTGTGCATGCAGTAGGAGTAGGAAGACGTTGGGAACTAGGCTAATGGAGGAACCTACTTCCAGTGACTGACGCTAAGCTAGGCTAACGGTGCGTGTCTTCCTACTCCTACTGCATGCACAGAGAAGAAAAAGGTATGTATCTTAACACTCCAACATTTTGGGAACCCTGGAGTTAGACAAGAAGATGCATACCTTTTTCTTCTCTGTGCATGCAGTAGGAGTAGGAAGACGTTGGGAACTAGGCTAATGGAGGAACCTACTTCCAGTGACTGACGCTAAGCTAGGCTAACGGTGCACGTCTTCCTACTCCTACTGCATGCACAGAGAAGAAAAAAGGTATGTATCTTCTTGTCTAACTCCAGGGTAGATGGCAAATAAGCGAATTTCCCAAAATGTTGGAGTTTTCCTTTGTATTGCGTAATTTCAATGTGGAATTAAGGAATATCAAAATAAAAGCACACGTTGTTGAACTTGATCATGCATATTTATAAAACGAGGCATATTTAGCCAAAATATGTTGCCAGAACATAAATATATATATATTTTTTAATAATAATAATAATAATAATAATAATAATAATAATAATAATAATAATAATAATAATAATAATAATAATAATAATAATAATAATAATAATAATAATAATAATAATAATAATAATAATAATAATAATAATAATAATAATAATAATAATAATAATAATAATTATTATTATTATTATTATTATTTTTTTATTTACTTGCCAATGCCCACTGTCACCTACCCACGGCCCCACTTTGGGTCGCAACCCGTAGTTTGAGAACCGTTGATCTACACTGATTAATGTGTCAGGAAGTAAACCTACACTGAGTCACTGAGTCACTGAGGCACAGAGTCCCACTGAGTCACTGAGTCACACTGAGTCCCACTGAGTCACACTGAGTCACTGAGTCTCACTGAGTCACACTGAGTCACTGAGTCCCACTGAGTCCCACTGAGTCACTGAGTCACACTGAGTCACACTGTCACCGAGTAACCCTGAGTCACAGAGTCTCAAGACGTGTTGATACCTACTCTGCTCTCTGTGTGGATACCTACACAGTACACAGTAAATTTCACAGAGTAAAATTTGTTTTACTCAAACAAGTTCTGCACAAATGTGATTCTTGTGTCCCCTGTCAGATGTGCATGTGAGGAGAGAGGAAGTGACGGAGTTGGTGAGCGAGGCCATGCTGGAGGAGGTGGTGGACTGCTACCTCTCGGAGACGGACACTGTGTCCATGCTGGACATGCACAGCGTCTCTGTGTCTGTAGACGCAGAGGACGCAGAGGCTATAAAGTAACCTTTTACGGCCTGATTGGTTTCACGTGACTATGGGGTGGGACCTAAACATGTTCATAATTACAGTAGCATGTTTTAGGGTGAGACTTAAAAAAGAATAACACCTAATTTAATAATTTCTATCTTATTCATACAGTCCAGGGCAGTATTTGTAGACATGAACAGCTCTCTCATACTTTAAACTGAGGTCAAGTATTTGTTCCTTCATGAAACCAGATAACGACCCTACTCTACTCTGCTCTACTCTGCTGTACTCTAGTTCAAGTTTCAAGTTTCTTTATTAGTTGACATGCAAAAATACAGAATACCTTCACATGGAATGCTTTTTTCTGTTATGCTCCTATGAGGATCATAGGACGCTTGGATCATACACATACAGCTCATTACAGTAATATTCCACAATTATTACATTTTAGATAGTAATAATGGTACAGAGCATTAAAACACCTACATGCGCTTTGATGACGCATGTAGGGCTAGCCTTGAGACAAACATATGCGTATTCACCACCGCAAACAGACTGGCAGCCGTCCTAGGCAGCGCCATGTACGGAAGGAGGGGAACAAGGGCGTAACTTTGTTGTCAGTGGTGGAGGGGACGCGTGAACACTTAAGGCAACTAACATGTGCTTCCGCATTGCTCTGATTGGCCACCGCTCTCCTTCGTGAATCCCAGCAGCTCTACGCACCGAGCGTAGAACGAAAACAGAAAGCCGCCATCTTTGATTTCATTTGCAGCAGGAACGCAGCAGGAACAAGTGCAATAAACAAAAAAGGATACAGTCACTGTGTATTCTGCCTCATTTATTGATGAGTATTCTGCCTCATTTATTGATGAATAGGAAGTACTTGAGGTCGTTGTTAAATACGTGTGTGTTTTAATAAACAGTATAACTGTAAAAGTAATGTTGAATTGTCGTGTCGCTAAACTAGACAAAGAGGTTTGAAAATACGAGCGTCTTGGCGTGTAATGACTAGTGATGAATTATGTGTTTTAAATATGTTGCGACCGTCAGATTGTTGTTAAAAATGGAGGGATACTAGCTAAGGTGTGGGGGAGTTGGCGTATATAAGTTGATTGCGGAGAGAAATGTCGTATTTATGCTGTTTAAAACGGGGTGATGGGCGAAAATCTTTGGTTTTAGCTTAACGTATGGGGTGGAGTTAAATTCGCGAGCGGGTAAGGGGCCTACGTAATGTTTAAAGAACAAGATCTAAGGTGGAATTTACAAGTATAGATGTGAAGAAAGATTTTGATAAAATGTTTTAATTTGCTGTTAAATTAGATAAGTTGCCGGTGAGGTAACGTTAGAGTGACGCGGTGGGTAGGTGGGGGGGGGGGGGGCACTGTACACTGTACATTTGGTGCTCAAGTGCAACATCCCTATATACTATATACTCATGTACCATGTTCTACAGTAAGTGGGGAGTGTAAACATTTATAGTTAAAGACAGTAGAGCTTGAGTACTTTTCGATAGGGCTTTGATTCAAACCGGTGCATGAGATGGGGTTCTATATGTAGAACATGGTACAGTAAGGCACGAGTGTAAACAGTGAAGCAAACCCCCTCAATGTACAGTGATTCAAACCCCCTCAATGTACAGTTTCTGCACATTGATGCTTTATACTATAGTGCAAGACAGTTTCGATAGGGCTTTGAATCAAACCCCCTCAATGTACAGTTTCTGACAGTTGGGCTGTGTTGCGAAATAACGTTATGAATAAAGCGTGAAATAACAGCATATAACGTTATGAATAAAACGCGAAATAACAGCATATAACGTTATGTTATATAACGTTTATGAGTGAATCTGGTAGAGTGAATCTGGTAGTTGTCTGGTAGAGTGAATCGCGTTGGTAGTTGTTTTGATAAATATGTACATTCCCATTTCTGCGAGTAGGTCGCTTAACATTACAAGGCTCGCTTGCGTTACCGGCGTGCTGGCGAAAACGAGCGTAGCGTCACGTGGGGTCAGTGGGCCAATCAGAGCAATGCGGAAGCACATGTTAGTTGCCTAAAGTGTTCACGCGGAGGGGACACATTTGGGGGGGTGGTCAGTGGCGGAGGGGTGCTACGTATAGTTGTATGGTCGCGGGGGGTCCCCCTTTTCGTACCCCTTTCTCTCCCAAACCGTTCCTGCAATTGTTTTATGTTGCACGATGATCATGAATACATTTATTATGTATTGTATTTTTTATGTTTAAATATCAACATTATCTGTCCACCCTCAGTACATTTACTGTCAATATAATATACTCGTCTGACTTCATCTGATCTTTTCAAACGCACACACAGAAGGGAGAATGCCTGCCCCCCCCACCCTTCCCCAGTCCTCACTCTGCCCGTCTGCTGTTCTCTCTATGGCTCTGAACAGAGTTAGCTTGTTGTTAGCTTACGCTAACATAACGTTAATTTCGGTCTTTAACACAACGTGGTCATAGGTGGCGGATGAGCTGGACATTAGGGTAGGCTATAGTGTTGTCACGATACTGGAATTTCGACTTCGATACGATACCTTGAAAAGTATCGAAAGTATCGATATTTTCGATACAAAAAAAATATATACATATATATATATTTTTTTTAACAAATTTTGCTTTTGTTGCTGGTTGATTCTCCTCAGCTTCTCTCTGGTACTATAAGAGAAGATAAATATAACACTTTTAAAACCATTTGTTTATCTTTAGATCAGACATTTAAAAATAACTAAATTATCTAATCTAAATCAAACCCCTCTTAAAAACAAAAACCTGTTTAACCTAGCCATCTATAAAACATCATGCTAAAACTGTGAAACATACTCCCCTAAAGAAAGAAATACATAGCAAACATGACTCAGTTATGCAATAGTGCTGCTGTTTTTTTATTTGGTTAAAACAACATCTACAACAATTTTCAGAGAGAGAGAGAGAGAGAGAGAGAGAGAGCTATTTATTATCTACAATGTATAAAACAACAGCCTAGAGCAGGGGTGGCCAACCCGCGGCTCGCGAGCCGCATGCGGCTCTTTGCCCGTCAATGTGCGGCTCTTCCATCCATAAAAAAAAATTTAATTTTTTTTTTTTATTATTATTATTTTTTTTACCTTTTTTTTATTTATTTTTTTACTTTTTTTTTTTTTTTATGTCACTCATTCCATACGGACGTAGAATAAACATTTACAATTTTTTTTTAAATGGTCCATTTGCATGTTCTTGGTATCTGAATCTAGGGACATATATGGATCAGTGTCAGAAATAGTGTGTCTGTTACTAGGCTTGAGTAAATTGTAATGAACCAAAGGAGAATATCAATTCTATTTAAAAAAAAATGATCTTTGACTGTAAATAACACCATGCTAAAATTGACCAGACCTGAAAAATCTAAGCAAATGAATAAAGGGAAGATGATTAAACAGAAGGTTTTGTAGATACAGTACTGAATTCTGCCATCTTTTTTATAATGTAAATTTCTCCACCATTTTTCATCATATTGCAACACCGTTTTTTGCAAGACGTTCACAGAAAGGTAGAGAAACTAACTGCGTTCTGTTTTATGGCAATAACGTTCAGGTTTGTGGGAGATAATCCCAAAAAATAAGAGAAATTAAAAAGTAAATCCAGAAGTCAGATGATTGACAGGGGCTGGTGTGAGCTGGGTAGGGTAGTTTTTCGAAATTTGAAAGCCCTGAGTCTCTTCCTTCAAAAGACTCACTTTTGGCTGTGCCACTTCCTCCTGTCAATATGCGCCGGTTTCCGACTCAATGCCCTGAGATTTCTATAATCTTATATTTCACTAATAACAGTTAAAATAATTGGTAAACAAACATAATGCTGAAAATATACACTTTTACTGTATATCTCGGGCTTAAGAGGTTAACCCTGTGAGGCCCAAATTAAAAAGAAATTAGCAACTTCAGAGGCCAGAGGGTGGGACATATAAACACATTTACTATCAAATAGCATTGTGAGGCTGAACAACAGGACCAATTGACTATACATGTGCTTAAAGGGGAACTATCTTATAAATGGCTTTTTTCAGTGTTTACCATTGTTTCTTAGCTATATGTGGACTTATATTAATAGGATATATGTCTCTAATTCTCATATTGGCGAATTCTTCCAATTCTCCTCTCACAATATTCACCCTCACTGAACTGAGTCATCTGAAAATGTGCATATCTGTGATGTCAGAGATTTCTCAGCTGCATAATAATGTGGCAGTTGATGTGGCAGTTGGCACCAGGCCACACAGTGGTTGGAGCCCAGCCTCAAAACGGCTTAAGATCTTGAGGTAGAAAAATGCGGTTTTTAGTACTTGATTAGAAATACAAAACAATGCATTTTTTTTGAAAAAAACCTAGGTGTTCCATAGACTCACAGGAATTGTGTAAAAGTGCCCAAATAGTGAAAGAAATAGTAAAATAGTTCCCCTTTAACATTTTTTAAATAAACATTATTTTTTTAAATGGCTAAAAGTGATTTTGTAATTTTGCAACCGTGGGTCTCACAGGGTACTTTTAACCCTGTGAGGCCCAAATAAAAAAGACATTAGCAACTTCAGAGGCCAGAGGGTGAGACCTATAAACACATGAAGGGTGCCGTGACTGAAAAAAAAGGTTGAGAAACGCTGGTATATGGTGTGGCTCTTTGTGGTACCACAGTCATTTTTTTGTGGCTCTTAGTCTCTGACTGGTTGGCCACCCCTGGCCTAGAGGCTTTTAAATACAGACAGACAGACAGATATTTCACAAACACCAAGCAATGCTGTTGCATTTCATGGCAATCTCGTTCACAGTTTCACACCAAACTTTGAGGGGAGGGGTGTTATGTAGCCTATTTTGTACACACCTGAAAACTGGGCTGTTGTTGATATGCAAAGACAGCTGTGGTCGGTAGTAGGTACTTAGCGCCGGGTGCTCACCTGGCTACTTGACTTTGCATGACAATGGCTCAGAGATGGACAAGCAGCCATTTTCCGTGTGGTCCTATCACATCGCGTCACCGTTTATTATCGTGCAGGGGACAATAACTGCATTCTGAAAACATCCCTTAGTTACACCCCTGGGTGGGAAGGTGGGGGGGGGAGTACACAAGCCACGTCCTGGGTGGGGGAGGTAGTGGTGCTGGGGAAAGGAACGCCATGTACCGTCCTTATCTCCTATCTCCAAGAGGGCCTTCGACTCTGGACGACCTTGGAGTCGTCCAGAAATTTGTTTTGGCTGACTGACTGGCAACATTTTCCCAGCCACGTCAATTTAAGTTTGATTTTGAGTAGAGTGAATTATAACTCTTATTGATTTGAGTGGAGTGAGTTTTAACAACTCTGTCCAAATGACTGAATCATTAGTCCAAGTGTCCAAGTGTCTTAATCAGTTCATTAAGTACTCTACTCTACTATACTCTACTCTGCTGTACTGTACTGTACTCTGCTCTACCCTGCTCTGGTGTACTCTACTCTACTCTACCCTGCTCTGATGTACTCTACTCTACCCTGCTCTGATGTACTCTACTCTGCTCTGCTCTACTATACTCTACTCTACTCTACTCTACTCTACTCTACTCTACTCTACTCTACTCTACTCTACTCTACTCTACTCTACTCTACTCTGCTCTGATGTACTGTACTCCAGGGGTTCTCAACCTTTCTGCTGCCAAGGCACCCCTGTGTTCAATAAAATATTCCAGGGCACCCCTACATACGATAAAGACTTTTCCGGTCCTGTCTTTTTTGCTACAATGATGACAAAAGTGCTTGCTTTCAAAATAATGTTTATTTAAGAAACCGGGAAACACATTTGTGTGTATATGCAGGCTATATAATGCATTATTAACAGGTGTTTCAGATCTAAATGGCTTAGTACTGTTGACATTACACTGCTTGTAGTAGTAAATCAAATAGCATATTTCTTTAAATAAAATTACAGAAAATTATCACTAAAGTGCTATCTGTTGCAGCTGCACAATTTTCCATAAAACTCAGTGGAAATGTATAGCTCAATGCGAGGTCTGCTGCTGCTGGCTAATAATACGGTCAATACGCGGGGAGATCTTTGACAAGGCAACACGCATGTCATCCTCAAGGCTCAAATTGGCCCTATATTTTGTTTTCAGAGCTGTCATGGATGAAAAGCCAGCTTCACACAGATATGTGGTGCTGAATATAACACATGTTAGACAATTAGTTGCTTGCAGAGTTTTCCTTACACACAGAAACAGCGTGACTCGTGAGATAAGTTGTCACAGAGCTGTCAAACGCAGGGCTGAATAGCTAGATGTCATAGCTTCTAAAATTGAAGGTCCGCGCTGCTCTGTGTATATTATGTAATGACAATTGCGCGTTGACACGCCCACTACGCAAAACGTAAAGTTATGTATATAACCAAGTTCTGTGAATTATGGCGACGCTCGGCATCATCTGCACTGTACTTCACTTCGTGCACGAGCACTGAATAAAAAATTCCTGTATGTACCTTTACATCCCAACATTCGTCTGGCCACACCCCCATCCGCTTACCTTCATAAGCAGGTGTGTGGTCACCTACTCGCCTCCTTCCCAAACTTTCACCACAAGGCGAGATCAAGGGCTGCAGCGGCGTCTGATGCTGAGCGTCGCCATAATTCACAGAACTTGGTTATATACATAACCTTACGTTCTGTTTCATTATGGCTTTCGCTCAGCATCATCTGCACAAGAGGAGCTAAGCGGGAGCCATAGCTCGACAAATGTACCCCGCTGAGGCCCCCCACAACCATCAGACCGGGGAGGACCGAGCCCCCCGACCCTCCCTAATGGAGGATACCCCCCCTATTGGAGGCTTACGGGAGGGAGACGGATCCGACCGTGCGAAGAGGAACTCAAGCAACTCAACGCACAGGGTGAGCAGACCGTGGCTTGACCCCACGACTACACACACGCACAACCCGCATGCCACCAGGGAACGAACGGAAGGAACAAACCTCGTTACTGCCCCCAAAATCATGGGGTCAAGAGCAAACCCAACCCCGTGGCAAGGCTGTAGCAGCGGAGCGCGAAGGAAGACCCAGACCCACTGAAGGGACTCGATCCTCTGGAAAAAGGGGGCCCGGAGAGGTCCATGACGCCAGGCATCAAGACCCCACCAGGCGGTCACTTAGTGACACCGCCCCCCACATCGCCAGCGTATTCGGATAAGGCCCCTCCAAGAGCGGGCACTTTCCCCCCAATAGCACACCGCCTGGCACACTGACCCTGCAGAACAGGCAGTCAGCATGGCCGTAAGCACTCAAAAAGTTCAACCAACGGAAGCAGGCAGCGCACCGGGGAAACCAGGCAGCAGGCTGTAACCTGAGCCTGGAGCACTGCGGACGAGACAGGCGCCAAAGGAGTCAACTGAAAACAGCCCCCCGGCAGAAGGGGCGTATGCTGGCGTTGTTGATCACCATGACAAAGCCTCCATTAAAAAAAAACCACCCAGAGGGGTCGAGGCAGAGAAGGCTGACATGATTGGCAGACGTCATGAACGTGCAGGGGCACACTCAACCGGGTAACCCGGGAGTTGACTCTGCTCCAACACACCAGGGAATCAACCACCCTCTTGGTACCACATGCGGTGGTTGTTCCTATAACCCATCAAGAAAAAAATCCAAAACACACCTGCGGGTATACACTGGCTATACCGCAATACAAGTGTTTCAGTTTTCAAAAAAGGGTTATTCCAGGCCTGCAGGGCGACGAAACATTACTTCGGACCGGGCCCGGCGGCTCGGGAAGCACCCAGGGTTACCAGAGGAGGTCCAAAAGACCACCCCAACAGCCCCCTCTTCGCCACGCGTGAGATAGGAGCGAAAAGAATGGAGAACCAGCCCTAAGCGTACTGCACTTGGTATTCCCAGGCGGTCTCCCAACCAGGTACTAACCAGGACCGAACCTGCTTAGTTTCCGAGATCGGACGAGATCGGGCGTGTTCAGGTTGGTATGGCCGTAAGCCATTACAATAGCGCAGAGTACAACATGTACCCCACAAAGGGTCTCCATAACGCCTAACCCTGTGACACCCGGGCCGACCCGGCATTTTTCCCCCCGAAAAAAGCACAAGTCCCTCAGGGTACCAGAACAGCAGATCTGCATCCCTGGCGGACAACGGGTTAACTGACCTGGACCAGTGCGACCAGACCAGTCCCGTGCCCTAACCACGCCGACATGCCCACTCCAGAAAAGGGGGTAGGTATGCGTGTCGATCTAAAACATGAAAAGAGGGCGCCACCCAGACGGTCCCATTTGTACCGCGCTCAGTGGCCCACCCCAAGGGCGTGAGACCCCTCTACCTATGTTCTGATCTATTCCGTTAACATTCCCCAGATATGAACGAGAATTCATCAAGACAACCTAGTAAACTGGCGCTCGGAAGAGACGAAACTCCATCCCAGTTGCCCTATAAAAACGCTGTTTTAATAACAAGCAACCAAGGCGCACTTAGCCCCTGCATGATTCTTAACAGAAACACCCCGAGCCAGCACTATGCACGCGTTGAGACCCAAACACATCAATGGATAGTCTAGCAAGACACCAAACATTGTTCCTCCAAGTCGCCTGGGAGAACGACACAGAGCCGTCGTGCTTCATGTTCCTTCCTCTTTTTATTTAAAAAAGAAAGAAACACAGACTGACATGAATCCCACGTGACGCAGCTGAGGGTAAAAATAGTTAACATTTTTACATCCCGCCACCCTCGCCACAGGGAGGAGACGGAAATCCCCAGAGAGACTTCCCACGCGAGCTGTATAGATTGAAAAGAATATATTGCAACATTGAGCTATGTAACACTTGGGGTAGGGCTCTCCGAGGAGGAGGCACTGAACCAATACACACCCAATAATCGAATTGAATCGAATACACACACAATAGAGCAGAACTCCTTTTTGAAGTTCTACTCACCTTGACAATCTGAGGAGGAGGCTCTGAAACTCTGAGGAGGCTCCCTCACAGGGAAGGAGAGTCAGAACTCACAGAAGGCACTTCTCCCTGAGGAGGAGCTTCGTGAGGAGGAGCGCTGACAACTCCCTGAAACAGATCCATAACATGGACCCGAACAACCCACGGAAGTCTTACCAACAGAGATGCGCTCAGTGACGTACTCTATGGCGGGGGAATTTCCGCGGTGCACACGCCCAATCTTCCAGGGCGTGGGACCAGGAAACTCCCCCCCCCCCCCCCCCCCTCGTACCCTGTAACGTGCCGAACAGCAACGTGACAGGAACCTTGAAGGACAGGTGGTTTTAACCCCTGACCAACAGAAAAAGGGGAGGAAAGGATTACCAGTTCACCCCTTTACGACCCCTCACCCATGATACGATGTAATGACAAGTAGAGCATGACCCAGTCATAGCATGCTACATGAAGTATCTAACAGCTTCACATAGCTCATGTGCTAACCTGCTATCTGATGTTTACTAAGGAAAAAAACACAGAACAGAGAGGGCCCCTTTAAGAGCCCCGATACCAGACTTACACATGTGCTCTGTGGGCCAAACCTAACTCAGTTGTAGATCACAAGACACACACAACCCTTCATCACAACAAAAAATGGCAAAAGTACACTCTTACAGAGGAGAATACAGAATCCTCTTATGTATTGGCCACAGGCCTTGCTAAGCACACATGATAAGTGACCAAACAATCTTTTCTTTTAGGAAAAAATAGTTTCTCAAGCGGAAAGCACAACCCCAGCCATTAAGCTGAGGGTTACATCGTATCCCCACAAACACAGTGACACAATATATTGTAACCAACATGTCTGAGAGGAGGGGGGGAAGCCCCAGGGAAACCGGGGGGGACACCCCTCTTGTCTTACCCTTGATACGACCAAGGCAAACAGGCACCTCTGTTAATGTGTGAACATACTGTTCATTGTCATCACAGGCTGAGAAAAAGATTCATTCCTCAATCACATGTCACTAAGCATAGCTTTACAGGTTTAATTAACCCTCTTAGTTGTGAGTTCACCCACGGTACAAGTACAACGTTACATGAACACACATGTTCTCATCACAACCAAACCAGTTCATTTTTACACACGTAAAAAAACAACGCCGATTCACTACAGAGAGAAGCTATACCAGTGACAAGACAATTCACACACAACACGCGTCGTATCCTCAATGTATTGCAGCAACACATGTTTTGGAAACATCGTTATTACAAAACATTTAGAAGGGAAGAAAAGAAGAAGTGTTTAAAGTCCGGTCGGGACTCCTACCTTCACCCAGAACGCAGGCCGAAAGAACCGCAACACAGGTTAACGGGACACCGAGTTGAACCCAGCACCTCCTGCGCCGGTGACGAGGGTATGTCCGCAACGCCACCCAGCCGCCGTTCTCCATGTTGACGAAGTCCTCGCTGGCACTGGCAACCGGGTGTAGGGTCGACTAACATCCTCTGTCAAAGATGACGTCGTAGTCAGAGTGTTTCAAGGCATGTTATAGTCACAGTATCGTTTCAACAGTGTAGCATTAAGCTAACAGCCGTCCGACTGATAGCAACAAGCTAACGTTTACTAGCCTGGTAAACACAGCGAGCTAGCGCCGCAGCTAACAGCTGACTGGCTAACACAGTAGGCCACAAACTAGCACGCCAGCTAAGCAGCTATCACCTGAACTGTACACAACGACATAACAAGCCACACGTCAGACAGGCCGCTGTCCAAGTCCCTCCCCATCCTAAGAGGGAAAAGAAAAAGAATGTCAAACACAGTTTTCAACGGTGATCCAGATATACAGCGGGGCCAGCACAATTCCCATTTCGGGCTGCAGCCGACTTTGAGCATGGAACTCCCGATAAAGAAGATCCTATGCCCACATTTCCTCGTTAGGGTGTACTTTCACTTTTATGTGAAAGATGGGGCCTGCACGGGACAGAGAAGCATCCGCTCGTCCAGAGAATCCTGGGTTCACCAGGACCTGGTCGCGGCCCACTAGATTGACCATCATGGGCGTCAGACCAAGATCCTCCGACCGCCGTTTGAGAAGCCGAGCAGAGGACCCCAGTCTGGAGTCGGCGTTTCGTAAAATTGTCAGCCAACCCCCACAGCATCAACAACAACCAGAGCTCGCAAGCAAAACAGTACATACCCCACCCTGGAAGCGACCGCTTCCTCACAACAGTCGGTGCTTCCCACATCCAGCGGTATGGCCGGAGGACTGTAGTTGCAGAGCATGTCAGCGGCGTGAGCTCCTAATACGAAAAAGCCATTGAAGGTCAGAATGATCATCATCTTCCAGACACTCCAGTAACGAAGACAATATCGCCGTATTTTCTCGAAATAGTGAGAGAGAAAATAAAGATATGATGTCAACGTATCTTCCCGTTCTTTTGTTTTCCAACTTTCTTCTACTAACAACCTCGTCAAGTGGGGATCTACCGAAGGCACTTCCTTGTGGTGAAAGTGAAGAAGGAGGCGAGTAGGTGACCACACACCTGCTTATGAAGGTAAGCGGATGGGGGTGTGGCCAGACGAATGTTGGGATGTAAAGGTACATGGTGGAATTTTTTATTCAGTGCTCGTGCACGAAGTGAAGTACAGTGCAGATGATGCTGAGCGAAAGCCATAATGAAACAGAACTATTACTCGCACACTGTGTTCCTAAATGATTTTTCCGGTTCGCACAAATAAATCTTTAGAGGCAACTGCGAGTGAAATGGTCGCACTGTAGAGCCCTGACTCTGCTCTGCTCTACTCTGCTCTGCTGTACTCTACTCTACTCTGCTGTACTCTACTCTGCTCTGATGTACTGTACTGTACTCTGCTCTACTGTATTATACTGTACTCTACTCTACTCTGCTGTATTGTACTCTACTCTGCTAATCTGCTTGTCTCTGCTCGAATCTACTCTGTTCTACTCTGCTCTGTTCTACTCTGCTCTGTTCTACTCTACTCTGCTCTGTTCTACTCTGCTCTGTTCTACTCTGTTCTACTCTGCTCTGTTCTACTCTGCTCTGTTCTACTCTGCTCTGTTCTACTCTGCTCTGTTCTGTTCTACTCTGTTCTACTCTACTCTGTTCTACTCTGCTCTGTTCTGTTCTACTCTGCTCTGTTCTACTCTGCTCTGTTCTACTCTGCTCTGTTCTACTCTGCTCTGTTCTACTCTGCTCTGTTCTACTCTGCTCTGTTCTACTCTGCTCTGTTCTACTCAGTTTTTCTACTCTGGTCTTCTCTACTCTATTCTACTATTTTCTACTCTATTCTACTCTGTTCTGCTCTGTTCCAGTCTATTATACTCTCCTCTTCTCTCCTCTTGTCTCCTGTGTGCAGAGAGAGAAGCAGACTCTATGCCGAGCTTTGCAAGAACAGAATGGGCAACGACAGGTACGTGGAGCGCTCCATGCAGACGTCCAACGGAGCTCCCAAGAGCAAAGGGGTCCAGAGCGACCGGGTCGTCAGGGCGGATGCAGGTGAGGCTCTTCCACTTGAAGGGGAACGTAGGGTTCGCACAAGGTCCTTGAAGTGCTTAAAGTGCTTGATTTTTTACAAAAAAAATCAAGGCCTGGAATTCCTTGAAAATAGCATTTTTTTTTTACAATGTGCTTAAAAGGTCATTGAAATTCAAATCAACCATCTGTATTGAAAGTTTTGTTCATCCATGATAGAAAATGTCTGAATCAGGAAATATATATATTTTTTATTTAAAGTGTAACTAATAGTCTGAAATTGGTTTTAAGCCATACATATTGGATCCGATTTTCTTTTCTATAAAAACTGCATTTAAAAGTGAATTGTATCCTTTTAAATGCCCTTTTAAAATGAAAAATAGTGCTTGGAAAAGTACTTGCAAGTCCTTGAATTTCATTTAGCAATGTCTGTGGAAACCCTGGGGACGCCACCTGCTTGAATAATTCACAGGGAGCAGTACGTTCAGCTCAGTGGGTGTTTGTGAACAGGCACCACTCTCTCCTGAAGCTACAGATCAAGAGAGCGCGGACCCTCCAGTCTGTGATGTCAGTGGGATGTCTCTAGTAACTAAGGCTAGAAGTTGTTCAAGTTCATGTTTTGTTTTATTTGTCACATATTAAGGTACATGTGCATTACAGTGAAATGCTTTGTTCTGTGTGAGCCCCCTGAGACTGTGCTTCATACAGTAAGTAAAAAGAATAAAGACCAAACACTATACAAAATATACAATATACAAAACTACAAAGCAGGATTTGTACTACAAAAGTACAAAATGCAAAAAAATGTTGTGTAAAACATTTGTAGTACAAATCCTCCTTTGTAGTTTTGTATATTGTATATTTTGTATAGTGTTTGGTCATCATTCTTTTTACTCACTGTATGAAGCACAATAATAACAGGAGCGAGAGACTTTCAATTGTTTGTTGTGTAAAACATTTTTTTTTCAAACAATTGAGAGTCTCTCGCTCCTGTTATTAAAATACACACAAAATAGAATGTAAACCCTTCCTTTTAATTACCTGTTCCAGGCACCAGCGCCAGCAACTGGGAGATGTACGACTCGTTGGTCGGGGCGGAGCAGGAGGACACGGCCGGCTGTAAAGAGGTTACCATGGAAACCAGCAGGAGACCCGACAAGACCATGTCACTGGTCAGCACCGCCAGCATAGGTGACCACACCTGGAGAACAACATCTGTAGTGGCTTTCATACCTATACCATCACTTCTGAACTCACTGTCGGCCGGAGTGATTCTGAACTCATGATGAGGTTGGGTGGTCCTCTCTGGCAGAGAGACAGTTATGGTTCCATCACTGTGTCCTGTATGATGAGGTTGGTCCTCTCTGGCAGAGAGACAGTTATGGTTCCATCACTGTGTCCTGTATGATAAGGTTGGTCCTCTCTGGCAGAGAGACAGTTATGGTTCCATCACTGTGTCCTGTATGATAAGGTTGGTCCTCTCTGGTAGAGAGACAGTTATGGTTCCATCACTGTGTCCTGTATGATAAGGTTGGTCCTCTCTGGTAGAGAGACAGTTATGGTTCCATCACTGTGTCCTGTATGATAAGGTTGGTCCTCTCTGGCAGAGAGACAGTTATGGTTCCATCATTGTGTCCTGTATGATAAGGTTGGTCCTCTCTGGTAGAGAGACAGTTATGGTTCCATCACTGTGTCCTGTATGATAAGGTTGGTCCTCTCTGGTAGAGAGACAGTTATGGTTCCATCACTGTGTCCTGTATGATGAGGTTGGTCCTCTCTGGTAGAGAGACAGTTATGGTTCCATCACTGTGTCCTGTATGATGAGGTTGGTCCTCTCTGGTAGAGAGACAGTTATGGTTCCATCACTGTGTCCTGTATGATGAGGTTGGTCCTCTCTGGCAGAGAGACAGTTATGGTTCCATCACTGTGTCCTGTATGATGAGGTTGGTCCTCTCTGGCAGAGAGACAGTTATGGTTCCATCACTGTGTCCTGTATGATAAGGTTGGTCCTCTCTGGCAGAGAGACAGTTATGGTTCCATCATTGTGTCCTGTATGATAAGGTTGGTCCTCTCTGGTAGAGAGACAGTTATGGTTCCATCACTGTGTCCTGTATGATAAGGTTGGTCCTCTCTGGTAGAGAGACAGTTATGGTTCCATCACTGTGTCCTGTATGATAAGGTTGGTCCTCTCTGGCAGAGAGACAGTTATGGTTCCATCACTGTGTCCTGTATGATAAGGTTGGTCCTCTCTGGTAGAGAGACAGTTATGGTTCCATCATTGTGTCCTGTATGATAAGGTTGGTCCTCTGGTAGAGAGACAGTTATGGTTCCATCATTGTGTCCTGTATGATACGGTTGGTCCTCTCTGGTAGAGAGACAGTTATGGTTCCATCATTGTGTCCTGTATGATAAGGTTGGTCCTCTCTGGTAGAGAGACAGTTATGGTTCCATCACTGTGTCCTGTATGATAAGGTTGGTCCTCTCTGGTAGAGAGACAGTTATGGTTCCATCATTGTGTCCTGTATGATGAGGTTGGTCCTCTCTGGTAGAGAGACAGTTATGGTTCCATCACTGTGTCCTGTATGACTTGTGTGACTTGCACTGGCATCTGTTTCTGTATGAAGCCATTATTGATGATCTTCTAGCCTGCATCACTTCATTACTGGACTGGAACTCTGGACCTCATCACACTCACTCTGGTGATCGTCTTGTACGCTTAGAGTCCCCAGAGTTTGTACTGAATTAGGAAAATCTGCTTTTAGCTTCTGTGCCCCCGACACGTGGAATGTTTAAAACTTAAACTCAATACTTTAATATCAATTGGTCAGTTTAAATCTATAATGGCCAACCATTTCACCTCAGTCTGTACTTGTTTTGATTCTTTTAAATTGTTTAATTGATTTACTTTTCCGTTTCTATATAGTTTTTGTATTATGTATTCCTCTATAATACCTCTTGACTTCACTGTAAAAGGAGAGCCTGCTCTCTATGATCTTTCCGAGATGAAATAAAGATTCCTTTGGCTGTTGAGCCGATGGGTAACTCTACTCGCTGCCTGCACACAGAGTTTGACGTGACGGTCTGCTCTCTCTGCAGTCAGCGGCTCCAGCATGCGCTCAGAGCGCGTGGAGCTCCAGGCGGCGGTGCATTCGGAGGCGGAGGACCCGGCGCTGGTCCTGCTCTCAGCCAGCTTCCGGCAGAGTCTGCTGGTGATGGAGAGGACGGTCCTGGAGAACGTCTTCCAGACCCAGCTGGCTGCTTACAGGCGGCTGCCTGGACCACCGGGTAAAGAGACTGCATTCATATAGAACGCTTTGCAACTGATGCCTCATGGTCACCCGCTCACTCACTCACTCACACACCCACACACTCACACACTCACACACCCACACACACACTCACACACTCACACACTCACACACCCACACACACCCACACACTCACACACCCACACACTCACACACTCACACACCCACACACTCACACACACTCACTCACACTCACACACTCACACTCACACACACTCACACACTCACACACCCACACACCCACCACACACCCACACACCCACCACACACCCACACACTCACACACTCACACTCACACATCCACACACTCACACACACTCACCCGCTCACTCACACACACACTCACACACACTAAGGCTGAGCCTGAACCCTGTTTTTAGGGTTCGAACGTTCGCCAGGGTTTATCGAACGAACGTTCGAACGTTCGTTTTTTAAAATCTTTTAATAAATTTTTTTTTCATTTTTTTAATAATACTTTTTTTTTTTATTGTATTATTATAGATCCTACGGAGGGCGGCATTGCATAGTCTATTGGTGAAAAACATGTTGTTTACAGTGGTGGCTGTTCATGTAAACATGTAATTAAACAAAGCACTCAGAAGAAAATAAACAAGCTACTGAATCAAAGTATGATAAACAATAGCCCTTGCAGTCACGTAAGGGGCTAGATAAACAAATGCATTCGTTTTGTGGCATTAACCGAACGTTATATAGTTAGTGTTACACGTTCAATAACAGGTATTCACTCTTGGTCGACGGGGAGGGGAGCCGGGAGGAGAGGCGCACGCCTCGGCTCAACAGACCCATCCACCGTCTACCTCGGAACGGCCGGGCTCCCAACACGCCTGCCGCCCGTCCGCCCTACCACCGTTCCGAGGTAGACGGTGGACGGGTCTGTCCACCGTGCGCCTGCTGTTGTTTCCAACGCAACCACCTCCCGCCATGAAGCTCGCGCTCCGTGGCCGAAAAAGGATGGTATTCATTAATGATCCTTCTGCAGGTTCACCTACGGAAACCTTGTTACCGATTACTTACTCGGCGGGGAGCTAACTACGGCTCCCCGGTAGCTACGGTAAGTCTGTTGAGGCTTGCCGATTGGTGGTAACAGCAGAGGCGGGTGCAAGCGGTGTGACGTAATTGGCAGAATCGCCTGTCAATCAAAATAGAGCTCTGGTTGAGAAATAGTATCCCGCTGCAGCCCGGCAGACCATACTGGTTGAGCCGAGCGCCTCGCATTCACATCACCTCAACCCCGTGCGCATCCTTTATTTTTTTTTCACCGAACGTTCGAACCTATTAATTAAAGTCCGAATGTCAGCGTAACGAACGAACGTTCGAACGTTCGGGCTCAGCCTTAACACACACACTCACACACTCACACACACACTCACCCACACACCCACACACTCACACACCCACCATGCAAGGTGCCGACCTGCTCACTGGGAGCAGTTAAGGGGTTAAAGGTGCTATAGATTAAACATTTATGTAGAGAAATCTTTTCTTTTTTTAATAATATATCCACAGAGCTTTTAGAAAGTTGCGGAATACATTTAAAAAAATATTCTATAGGTGAATTCAGAAGCAGTAATTGCAGTAAGTATAATGCTGGATCGGTAGAAAATTGCTAATCCACCCCCACGTCCGTGATTTCTCAATATAACTGTAACCGGGTGAAGTGACTTCGTTCAACAGTGCATAATAATGATTTATAGCTAAGTGAGCGGGTGTTCAGGGGAGTCATTTTGTGACAAAAGTTACGCTTGGAAACATTGGGAGAATGGGTTGAAGGCAGGGGGCGCAGAGCGGAATAATAATTTGTGCGAGACTGATGGTGGGGCGGGATAGTGTCCAGAATGAGCAAATCGATGATGAAGACGGAGGAGTTGAGTGGTCGTCGAGGAGACCGATGCAAATATCTGGCATGAAAAATGCCAGCATCTTTACACACAGCGTACGATAGTTTGTCGAGGGTGCCAGTTGAAGGAAATATAGGTTTTTCAAGGTGTATATAGTGTTAAATATTGGTGGATGACAGCATCTACTTATAGCCAGGTCAGAGAGGTAGATGTGGTGAAGGAGGCGGTCAGAGAGAGTCAGTGTGGTAGCAGCAAGCAGGGTGTGTGCATGCCGAGGTCGTTCAGCACATAACAACTGATAAGGACTGAGAGCAGGCAGAATGGTCAGAGATAGAGTTTGACATCAATAGAACGGACGTTTAATGCGTGTTAAAGGTGAATAGCAGTTGCCATGACAGCGTGTCACATAGCAACGAGAAGAGAGGCCGGGCCTGTCGTTGCTATGCCGAGAATATTATAATGTGGAGTTCCTTCCGGGTGTAAGTACGAACAGGACCTCGAGGAGGCTAGCTTCGGCTAACAAAGAAGGGTTTTGGCTAACGACGAGGCCTCAACCACCATTGATTGAATATTCGATCCCATCCCTAACAATAATCATGTATGTATATGTGTTGAGTGTAGAGCCTGACGGTGTGGCCAGGCCCGTGGCTGAGGGCGGGTCCGGCTCCCCGGCTCTGGAGAGACTCTGGGCCTTCCACTGTGAGCTCACCGCAGGACGCCCCGTCACCAGCATGGCCTGGAACCGGAAGAACCCGGTAACCAAGACCAGCGGCACCACCATACTGAGGATCACACGCATTAAAGGGGCACTTCACCAAAACAACAACGCTGATTTACACATTCATTTAGTTTGACAGTTATTGGGAGTAAATTAGTTTGAATAAGGCCACCAGTGATGTCATCGGGGACATTGAATCCTTATGTTCAGCTCAGTGAAATGATAAGGAATTAGTCCCTATAAGACAATGTGTTGCTATTTCTTCATCTACATCATTTAGTGGAGCTGTAATTAACACAACACAAGGATTCTTCACACTTTATATTTATGGATGAAGGATTGCACTACAACTCGTACACCTTACTGTAAATTGTACCTAAAATTGTACCTCATCCCATTTCTGCTTTGCACTAGATAGTACTGTACATTAGTACACTGCATAGTATTGTGTATTGTATATTATATGGTAACTCAGAACATTGTACATATGTCTATACCGAACACTGTGACCTCATTTTCTTCTTCTAAATTCATGCTATATTATGTTATTATGTTATTTGATACTATCTTGTCTAGCACAGTCTCTGGAGCGTAACAGTAAGAAGCATTTTGTATGAAAGTATTCTGTACTTCTGTATGACAACTATTAAAGAACTTGAGAACTTGAACTTGGGATTCAATGCCCTTGTTTATTATTGACTTAATGTAATAATGTTCTCAGGACCTCCTGGCTGTGGGCTATGGTCAGGTTGACCAGAAAGCAGGCTTGATCTGCTGCTGGTCCTACAAAAACCCTACAGTAAGTTAGAAGCCGTTTCTTTCTTTCTTTCTTTCTTTCTTTCTTTCTTTCTTTCTTTCTTTCTTTCTTTCTTTCTTTCTTTCTCTTTCTTTCTTTCTTTCTTTCTTTCTTTCTTTCTTTCTTTCTTTCTTTCTTTCTTTCTTTCTTTCTTTCTTTCTTTCTTTCTGTCTGTCTGTCTGTCTGTCTGTCTGTCTGTCTGTCCTGTCTGTCTGTCTCACATCTCACCACGTGCCCCTCCCTCTAGTGGCCAGAGAGGGTGTTCCACAGTGAGAGTGGTGTGACGGCTCTGGACTTCTCAGCCAGTAACCCCGTCCTGCTGGCCGTGGGGATGTATGACGGCAGCATTGCCACATACAACGTCCAGAGACAAGAGGACTCACTGGTTATAGACAACAGGTGAGAGAGAGAGATGGTAAGTTAGAGTGTTGTGTTCATTCACAGTTAAAAACTGTAGAGGTTCAGTAGTTTCTTGTTGATATATCACATGCACACTCCCACACACATTTAGATTAACATTACAACTGCAAATACATGGGCTGTCCAAAAGATTGCTAAATGGACGTACAGTATATGGTTCTTCAGGGCAAGGGCTCAGCTGTTGCAAAGATACATGATAATATACCCGTTTAAAAAAGGTTTCGCTAATAGGCTTTAACTATTAGTATGAAACCAGTACACTTTTTATACCACGCAATGAAGACCTTTTCTCCATGTGTTACTTATTATCACCAGCAGGTGGAGCCATAGCTCCACAGACAGGTTGTCATTTCAAAGCCAACCACCTGTGTTGGGTACTAATAATCACACTGTAACACAAGTCTAGTTTACCTACAAATATTTTTACCTTTTTTCTGTGTTGAACCCTAAAATGGATACTTACAAAAAGAAAACCCGCTGTCCCACCACCCACTGTCCTACCACCCACTGTCCTACCACCCACTGTTCTACTACCCGCTGTCCTACCACCCGCTGTCCTACCACCCACTGTCCTACCACCCGCTGTTCTACCACCCGCTGTCCTACCACCCGCTGTCCTACCACCCGCTGTCCTACCACCCGCTGTCCTACCACCCACTGTCCTACCACCCACTGTCCTACCACCCACTGTAGTGTCCTACCACCCGCTGTCCTACCACCCGCTGTCCTACCACCAGCTTTCCTACCACCCACTGTCCTACCACCCACTGTGCTACCACCCACTGTCCTACCACCCGCTGTCCTACCACCCACTGTAGTGTCCTACCACCCGCTGTCCTACCACCCGCTGTTCTACCACCCACTGTCCTACCACCCACTGTCCTACCACCCGCTGTCCTCAGTCTGGTTCAGGTTCAGTCTGGCATTTCTTTAAAGGTGGAGGAACACCTACAGTAACTGCTTAACTCTTTGACTGCCACTCTTTGACTGTTTTTCCATCTGTACTCCCTGGCGCCAGCAGGGGGAAAAAACTTTTAATTCTACATACCTTCGTTCCTGCGCTATCCCATGCAAAAAATCGCCTTGTTTCAAAATAATCCAGTTCCGTTTCCTGGAACGCGAGATATGATGTGTTTTGTGCGCATATGCGCATTTCGTGCGGGTTGCTCGTCTGCCACCTATATTATTTCCAGGTCAAAGGTAACATGACCATAGTAGAATGATTCACAAACCCTTCACGGAATAGTTTTCTGACGCTGGGATCATTACAAAGGCATGTTTTATGATGGGGTTCGGTAAAATAGACGTTACCTTTGTCAGCAGGTCCACCAAAACCCTGTCTACTCTTGCTCCGAAGTGTCTGCAGTCCATCGAAGTGTTTAGTACCATCTGTCCCAAAATGTCCGCTACACAAACGTGTTTCATCCTTTGATCTGCCGTGCATTGTTTATTTAGATGGGGCATGTGCACCTGCACACCACTTATGTGCACCCCTGATAATAAGTATGTCAGCTTGAATAACGCTTCCTCTTCCCATCTCTCTCTCCCTCTCTCTTCTCTCTTATTGCTAATTCTATTTTTCTTATGTATCTCATCTCCCTTCTTCATTATACTTTTCTACTTCTCCCTCTCTCTTCTCTCTTATTGCTAATTCTTTTTTTCTATCTCATCTCCTTTCTTCATTATACTTTTCTCTCTCTCTCTCTTTCTTTCTCTTCTTACTGTCTCTCTCTCTCTTCTTTCTTATTGCTAATTCTGTTTTTTCTATCTAATCTCCCTTCCTTATTATACTTTTCTCTCTCTATTTCTCTTCTTACTGTCCCTCTCTCTCTTCTTGCTAATTCTATTCTCTCTCTCTCTCTCTCTCTCTCTCTCTCTCTCTCTCTCTCTCTCTCTCTCTCTCTCTCTCTCTCTCTCTCTCTCTCTCTCTCTCTCTCTCTCTCTCTCTCTCTCTCTCTCTCTCTCTCTCTCTCTCTCTCTCTCTCTCTCTCTCTCTCTCTCTCTCTCTCTCTCTCTCTCTCTCTCTAGTGAGTCTGTCCATAAACACAGCAGTCCTGTGTGGCAGGTTAAGTGGATAGAGCAAGATAGAGATGTGTCTATGTTGGACAAAGGAGAAGCTCTGATCTCTGTGTCGGCCGATGGCAGGATCTGCAAGTGGTTCCTACACAAAGGCTTCGACTGTATAGGTACACTACTGTATACACATACCTAGTATAGGTACACTACTGTATACACGTACCTAGTAAATATACCTAGTATAGGTACAATACTGTATACACATACCTAGTAAACATACCTAGTATAAGTACACTACTGTATACACATACCTAGTATAGATATAATACTGTACACATACCTAGTATAGGTACACTATAACTTCTAACATGTATCCTCTCTAACACTGACGTGTGCATTCCTCTACTATAACATGTATCCTCTCTAACACTGACGTGTGTATTCCTCTACTATAACATGTATCCTCTCTAACACTGACGTGTGTATTCCTCTACTATAACATGTATCCTCTCTAACACTGACGTGTGTATTCCTCTACTATAACATGTATCCTCTCTAACACTGACATGTGTATTCCTCTACTATAACATGTATCCTCTCTAACACTGACGTGTGTATTCCTCTACTATAACATGTATCCTCTCTAACACTGACGTGTGCATTCCTCTACTATAACATGTATCCTCTCTAACACTGATGTGCATTCCTCTACTATAACATGTATCCTCTCTAACACTGATGTGCATTCCTCTACTATAACATGTATCCTCTCTAACACTGACGTGTATTCCTCTGCAGACGTGATGAAGCTGAAGAGGACAGGTAATGAGAAGACGAAGGCTGGTGAACAGAAGACGTTTATCTCCAGACAGGCTCCAGGGCTCTGCATCGACTTCCACCCCGCGGTAAACTGATCACAGCATTTAATTTAATTTAAACTCTTTTATACGTACTACAGAATTTCTACCTACTATGCTAATATGTCTGTACTACTACCTACTATGCTAATATGTCTATACTAATATACATATACTACTACCTACTATGCTAATATCTCTATACTACTATACCTATACTACCACCTACTATGCTAATATGTCTATACTACTATAACTATATTACTGCCTGCTATGCTAATATGTCTATACTACTATACCTATACTACTACCTACTGTGTCATCTCAGATCTCAGAGTTCTGCACATGGATCTGGATAATTATCCCACCAAGCTAATGAAATAAATTAATCTGTTATCACGAGAAAACAGACTTTATTATATCGAGATACCGAAATAATAAGTCGTTATCGCGAGAAAACGGCAATAAAATTATAAATAAAGACATTGCCGTTCTCGGCTTCCGTACACAAATGCAGATGACAAGTACAGTATGAGGAGGTATAAATCTATATTCATAATTAATTATGTAAAATATTAAATGTAATGCTTTGAAGGCACAACAATTGCATTTCTAATGAATATCAAGGTTAGAAAATATATTTGCTACAGTAGATTTAACATGACTTCCTTTAATCTAATGTTCATTTGTTAATTTGAATACATCTGTTCCCATCTTGTATTGTACAATAATTGTTGCAACAAATTGTAAAGCGCTTTGGATCAAAGAGATTTATAAATGTATACGCCTCTGTCTCTGTAGGACTCGAACGTCTACCTGGTCGGAACAGAGGAAGGACACGTCCACAGCTGCTCCTGTTCCAACCACGAGCAGTTTCTGGAGACGTACACAGGACACAAGGTAGAGTCTATATCATGAGGACACCGATCACTGTGGTAGTTTAACCAGAGCCAGTCTATATAATGAGGAGACAGATCACTGTGGTAGTTTAACCAGAGCCAGTCTATATCATGAGGACACAGATCACTGTGGTAGTTTAACCAGAGCCAGTCTATATAATGAGGAGACGGATCACTGTGGTAGTTTAACCAGAGCCAGTCTATATAATGAGATGGATCACTGTGGTAGTTTAACCAGAGCCAGTCTATATAATGAGGAGACGGATCACTGTGGTAGTTTAACCAGAGACAGTCTATATCATGAGATGGATCATTGTGGTAGTTTAACCAGAGCCAGTCTATATAATGAGATGGATCACTGTGGTAGTTTAACCAGAGCCAGTCTATATCATAAGGAGACAGATCACTGTGGTAGTTTAACCAGAGCCAGTCTATATAATGAGGAGACGGATCACTGTGGTAGTTTAACCAGAGCCAGTCTATATAATGAGGAGACGGATCACTGTGGTAGTTTAACCAGAGCCAGTCTATATAATGAGATGGATCACTGTGGTAGTTTAACCAGAGCCAGTCTATATAATGAGGAGACGGATCACTGTGGTAGTTTAACCAGAGACAGTCTATATCATGAGATGGATCACTGTGGTAGTTTAACCAGAGCCAGTCTATATAATGAGATGGATCACTGTGGTAGTTTAACCAGAGCCAGTCTATATCATACGGAGACAGATCACTGTGGTAGTTTAACCAGAGCCTGTCTATATCATGAGGACACAGATCACGGTGGTAGTTTAACCAGAGCCAGTCTATATAATGAGATGGATCACTGTGGTAGTTTAACCAGAGCCAGTCTATATCATGAGATGGATCACTGTGGTAGTTTAACCAGAGCCAGTCTATATCATAAGGAGACAGATCACTGTGGTAGTTTAACCAGAGCCAGTCTATATCATGAGATGGATCACTGTGGTAGTTTAACCAGAGCCAGTCTATATAATGAGATGGATCACTGTGGTAGTTTAACCAGAGACAGTCTATATCATAAGGAGACAGATCACTGTGGTAGTTTAACCAGAGCCAGTCTATATCATAAGGAGACAGATCACTGTGGTAGTTTAACCAGAGCCAGTCTATATCATGAGGACACAGATCACTGTGGTAGTTTAACCAGAGACAGTCTATATCATGAGATGGATCACTGTGGTAGTTTAACCAGAGCCAGTCTATATAATGAGATGGATCACTGTGGTAGTTTAACCAGAGACAGTCTATATAATGAGATGGATCACTGTGGTAGTTTAACCAGAGACAGTCTATATCATGAGATGGATCACTGTGGTAGTTTAACCAGAGACAGTCTATATAATGAGATGGATCACTGTGGTAGTTTAACCAGAGCCAGTCTATATAATGAGATGGATCACTGTGGTAGTTTAACCAGAGACAGTCTATATAATGAGATGGATCACTGTGGTAGTTTAACCAGAGACAGTCTATATAATGAGATGGATCACTGTGGTAGTTTAACCTAGTCTGTGTGGTTTAATTTCACCGTGCATCCCTGTTGGAAGAGCTTTCTCTGTGTGGTTTAATTTCACCGTGCATCCCTGTTGGAAGAGCTTTCTCTGTGTGGTTTAATTGCACCGTGCATCCCTGTTGGAAGAGCTTTCTCTGTGTGGTTTAATTGCACCGTGCATCTCTGTTGGAAGAGATTTCTCTGTGTGGTTTAATTTCACCGTGCATCCCTGTTGGAAGATATTTCTGTGTCACTGTGGTTTAATTTCACTGTGCATCCCTGTTGGAAGAGCTTTCTCTGTGTGGTTTAATTTCACCGTGCATCCCTGTGTTGGAAGAGCTTTCTCTGTGTGGTTTAATTTCACTGTGCATCTCTGTTGGAATCGCTTTCTCTGTGTGGTTTAAGTTCACCGTGCATCCCTGTTGGAAGAGCTTTCTCTGTGTGGTTTAATTTCACTGTGCATCCCTGTTGGAAGAGCTTTCTCTGTGTGGTTTAATTTCACCGTGCATCCCTGTTGGAAGAGTTTTCTCTGTGTGGTTTAATTTGACTGTGCATCCCTGTTGGAAGAGCCTTCTCTGTGTGGTTTAATTTCACCGTGCATCCCTGTTGGAAGAGCTTTCTCTGTGTGGTTTAATTTCACCGTGCATCCCTGTTGGAAGAGCTTTCTCTGTGTGGTTTAATTTCACCGTGCATCCCTGTTGGAAGAGCTTTCTCTGTGTGCTTTAATTTCACTGTGCATCCCTGTTGGAAGAGCTTTCTCTGTGTGGTTTAATTTCACCGTGCATCCCTGTTGGAAGAGCTTTCTCTGTGTGGTTTAATTTCACCGTACATCCAGTGTTGGAAGAGCTTTCTCTGTGTGGTTTAATTTCACCATACATCCAGTGTTGGAAGAGCTTTCTCTTGTTCAGTCCAACTCTGTGATTTAGCTGCTAAAGAAGCAACATTTCCTCAATGAAAAGGTGAATATAAGATCAGATCAGTTTGAGATAAGATCAGATAAGACAAGACAAGTATAAGATATTCCTTTATTGATCCCTGTGGGGAAATGTGGGCATCATAGCTGTATGGGGGATGGGGGAGGGGAGGTACAGGTATGGGCAGGGTAATAGTAGAAAGACTGAATAAAAAAAATATGAGAAAAGTAGACAAAGATGCAGATGAGCGTCTGTAGTTCAAGTTCAAGTTCTTTAATAGTTGTCATACAGAAGTACAGAATACTTTCATACAAAATGCTTCTTACTGTTACGCTCCAGAGACTGTGCTAGACAAGATAGTATCAAATAACATAATAACATAATATAGCATGAATTTAGAAGAAGAAAATGAGGTCACAGTGTTCGGTATAGACATATGTACAATGTTCTGAGTTACCATATAATATACAATACACAATACTATGCAGTGTACTAATGTACAGTACTATCTAGTGCAAAGCAGAAATGGGATGAGGTACAATTTTAGGTACAATTTACAGTAAGGTGTACGAGTTGTAGTGCAATCCTTCATCCATAAATATAAAGTGTGGGGAGTGGGTGCTACAGTGTGTTTGTTTAAAGTGGGTGTGTGCTATAAAGTGTGTGGAGTGGGTGCTACAGTGTGTTTGTTTAAAGTGAGTGTGTGCGTGTGGATGTGTGTGCTATGTGCGTTTGGTGGTTGTTGTTGTGTAGTGTTCATTCATTGTTCGTTTAGCAGCCTGATGGCCTGGGGATAGAAGCTACTTCTGAGTCTTTCTGTGCTCGCCTTGAGACTCCGGTATCGCTTGCCTGACCGCAGCAGTTCAAAGAGGCAGTTGTTCGGGTGACTGGAGTCTTTAATGATTCTCTTAGCCTTGCCCTTGCAACGCTTGTAGTAAATGTTCTGGAGGGTGGGGAGCCCCCCTCCAATTGTGCGTTCGGCTGAACGTGTCACTCTTTGTAGTCTGCTTCGGTCTTTTGCAGTGCTATTCCCAAACCAGGAGGTGATGTTGCCGGTCAAGATGCTCTCTATTGTACATGAGTAGAAGTTCTTAAGGATCTTCTGGCTGACTTGGAACTTCCTTAGGCGCCTGAGGAAGTAGAGGCGTTGTCGTGCCTTCTTCACCACACTGTTAATGTGTGTGGTCCATGTCAAGTCCTCGGATATGTAGGCTCCGAGGTACTTGAAGCTGTTGACTCTCTCAACCGGTGCCCCGTCGATGCTGAGGGGGCTGTAGTCCTTGACCCCCGACCTCCTGAAGTCCACAATCATCTCCTTTGTTTTGCTGACGTTCAGGGAGAGGCTGTTTTCCTGGCACCATCCCGCCAGGACCTTGACCTCTTCCAGGTAGGCCCTCTCGTCGTTGGCAGAGATCAGGCCCACCACCACTGTGTCGTCAGCAAATTTGACGATTGTATTGCTACTCCGCTGAGCCACACAGTCGTGTGTGTACAGGGAGTAGAGGAGGGGACTCAGAACACAGCCCTGGGGGGCCCCTATGTTGAGGGTGATGGATGAGGAGGTGCAGTTGCCTGCTCTCACCACCTGGGGTCTGCCAGTCAGGAAGTCCAAGACCCACTGGCAGAGGTCATAGCCCAAGCCCAGGTCCCTGAGCTTGGCTATGAGTATGGAGGGG
Organism: Notolepis coatsorum; assembly: GCF_963971535.1. Lineage (NCBI taxonomy): Eukaryota > Metazoa > Chordata > Actinopteri > Aulopiformes > Paralepididae > Notolepis > Notolepis coatsorum. The sequence continues at coordinate 85,781,932 of NC_140167.1, forward strand.
ACTATGGTATTGAATGCCGAGCTGTAGTCGATGAATAGCATTCTCACATAGTTCCCCTGCCTCTTGTCCAGGTGTGATGCTGCTGTGTGCAGCACATGGGATATGGCGTCCTCCGTGGACCTGTTGGGGCGGTATGCAAATTGCAGGGGGTCCATGTTGATGGGGAGGGAGGAGCAGATGTAGCCCTTTACTAGCTTCTCAAAGCACTTCATGGCTATGGAGGTGAGAGCTACAGGGCGGTAGTCGTTGAGGCAAGCAGGCTTGGATTTTTTGGGTACAGGGATAATAGTGGACTTCTTCAGGCAGGTGGGGATGACAGCCTGTTCTAAGGACAGGTTAAATATGTCAGTGAATACTGGGGCCAGTTGGTCGGCACAGACTTTTAGGACGCGGCCGGGGATGCCGTCCGGACCTGCTGCCTTCCTGATATTCACTTTTTTAAAGGTCCGCCTCACCTCATGCTCTGTTACCCTGAACACTGCGCCTCCATCAGCAGCCGACCCCCCCCCCCCCATTGCCGAGGCTTGTGAGCTGGTGTTGTTATTACCAGCATCAAACCTCGCATAGAAGGTATTGAGGTCGTTTGCTAAGGAGATGTCACTGTTCAGTTTGAGGGAGGCGCCTTTGTAGTCTGTCATCGTTTTGAGCCCCTGCCACATAGCTCTAGAGTCAGCTTGTTCAAACTGGAGTTCAATTTTATCCCTGTAGCGCCGTTTGGCCTCTGACACTGTCCTCCTTACGTTGTGTCGCGCCACCTTGTGGTCATTCATGTTGCCTGCCACTAGGCCGTCATTGTATGCTTTGGTGCGCTCTCTCAGAGCTTCACGGACGGATTTGTCTACCCAGGGTTTTTGATTTGGGTAAACTTTCATTTTGGTAGTGGGGATTGTTTCTTTCACCCTAGTACAAACATAGTCCAGCACTGTCTCCGTGTAGGCATTAATGTTATCTGTGTCGCGGAACACAATCCAGTCTGTGTGGTGAAACACTGACCGGATCGTCTCTTCTGACGTCAGATCCCATTTCTGCACCTCTCGCGAGACTACGGGAGTACTTTTAATTCTCTGTTTGTACTTTGGTGAAAGAAAAATTGACGCGTGATCTGATTTACCAAAGCCACTATCAGAATGAGCCTTGTAGCCACCTTTAAATTGCGTGTAACAGTGATCTAGGATGTTACCGCCTCTGGTGTTGCAAGTCACATGCTGATAGAAGTCAGGCAATACCTTTCTCAGATTGGCGCTATTGAAATCTCCCAGTACTAAAATGGCTGCGTTAACGTTAGCCACTTGTATTCTATTTACCTCGTCGTGTAGTCTGGAGAGCGCAACCTTGTTGCTGGCTTGCGGTGGAATATACACTCCGATCAGGACGATCGCCGTTAACTCCCTCGGGAGGAAGAAAGGACGACACTTGATGGTTATATATTCCAGTTCTGGGGAGCAGTGGTTGGATAATTCCTTCACGTTCGTTGGATCACTCCAATTTTTGTTAAACATGAAGGCAATACCTCCTCCACGTTGTTTACCGGACTCTGATGACCGATCCTTGCGATGGATAAAGAAGTGATCCGCTGGTTGAATTGCGTGATCTGGAACCTCCGGTGTGAGCCATGTTTCGGTGAAGCAAAGGACATTGCAGTCCCTAACGTCTCTTTGATATTGAATCCTTGCTCGGATGTCATCCAGTTTATTGTCTATTGATTGTACATTGGCTAGCAATATACTGGGCAGTGGTGTGCGGTGGCGTCTGGATCTCAGCCTGTTACGGATCCCAGCCCTCTTTCCTCGTCGTCTTTTCCTGGGCTCTGGGAACAAAGGGTCTGGTCCTAATCTCCGGAGAATTTCTTCAGGCCATTGATGCGGTTCAGAAAGCTGATCCAGCGAGTAATCCAGTTGGTAAGTTTCCCGTAATCCAATGTCTATGAGTGACTGACGGTCATATACATTAAATGCACCAACAGTTGGTACGCACAAAACTCTAAAAACTATAAATATTAACAAAAGTAAACACAGTCTCGACGGAGCGAACAGAGAGGCAGCCGGTCGGAGCGGCGCCATCATCAATGTGTATGCCCTATCGGTTATATTATACGCTAATGGGGCAAGTGATTGAATGTAAATTCAAGCCCCTGAATTTCCCCAAGGGGATCAATAAATTAATATCTTATCTTATCTAAAGTGTACTGTGATCTGCACTCTCCTAGGCTCCTCTGTATCGGATCACATGGTCTCCCTTCTGCCCCGAAGTCTTCCTGAGCTGTTCCTCCGATTGGACCATCCAGCTGTGGAGGCGGGACTTGCTCAGGCCCGTGCTGGGGTTCAACTCTGCCCAGGGGTCGGTCTATGACATCATGTGGTCCCCCAGGTGTGCCACTGTGTTCGGGGCCATTAACGAGGAACACCTGGAGATCTGGGACCTGAGAGCCAGCATGTGAGAGGACCGGCTGTTTCTCACTCAAACTGTCTGTTTAAAACCACTTCATATTCAAACCGTTTCAAGCTGCTTGTTTCAAACGACTTCATATTCAAACCGTTTCAAGCGGTCTGTTTCAAACCACTTCATATTCAAACCGTTTCAAGCGGTCTGTTTCAAACCACTTCATATTCAAACTGTTTCAAGCGGTCTGTTTCAAACCACTTCATATTCAAACCGTTTCAAGCGGTCTGTTTCAAAGTTAAACTACTTCATATTCAAACTGTTTCAAGCTGTCTGTTTCAAACCACTTCATATTCAAACAGTTTCAGGGGCGGTCAGGTGGCGTAGCGGAGATTGTGCTCGTCACCAATGCAAGAGGCTGCGGTCTCGACTCCCGGAGAGTCAGCATTGCCTTGGCTCGGGCTGATCGCTATACTAACTCGTTTGGCTGAGTTAGGGGGAGGGGAGCGGTGGGTGGGTCCTGGGCGTTGTGGACAGCGACCCCTACAGTTCGGTCAGGGCGCCTGCTCAGCGAAGGTAGGATCTGGTGAGAGGTAGTGCGGCCTTCCACACGTTACACTCTCCCAGTGAGAATCTGCGCGGCCAGGCTGGCTGCTGGCTGGCTGCACATGCGTCGGAGGAAAGCATGTGACAGTCTCCGGCCTCTCGGACCAACAGTAGGGGAAAGTGCGCAACAACCATGAAGGGGGTTGGGAATTGGCATAACGACTAACAGTGGGATGGGAGAAAAATCGGAAAAAAGAAGGAGGGGGAAAAATATAATCAAAAAAATAATAATAATAAATAAACAGTTTCAAACTACTTCATATTCAAACTGTTTCAAGCTGTCTGTTTCATAGATAGATAGATAGATAGATAGATAGATAGATAGATAGATAGATAGATAGATAGATAGATAGATAGATAGATAGATAGATAGATAGATAGATAGATAGATAGATAGATAGATAGATAGATAGATACTTTATTAATCCCCTTGGGGAAATTCAGGGTATCTCGCAGCTCACACAGTATACAGACATTGACAGTTCTCATTCAATTGTTTCACGTTATGTCTGCAACATGAATTAAAAATAAGCACATGATAAAAAATAAGTGTGATGAGATAAAAGCAGGTGTATAAAACAAGTGTGTAAAAAACAGGTGTATGAAAAACCATGTATAAAAACAGGTGTATGAAAAACCATGTATAAAAACAGGTGTAAAAACAGGTGTGTGGGTCAGAGGTCAAGGTCCCCTGCACTATATTACGCTGTTGTACAGTCTGATGGCTGTGGGGACAAAGGACCTCCTATGCCGCTCAGTCCGTGAGTGCAGGGAGATGAGCCGTCCGCTGCGACTGCTGCTCTG